>NW_024082728.1:0-66135 GCF_003009895.1 Hyaena hyaena | reverse complement strand
AAAGATAGAAAGCTAACCAAAATGAAGAAATGAAATAGCTCTCCTCCAAAGACTCCCTCTCTCTCTGACCCTCCCCTGCTCACACTGTCTCTCTCTCTCTCCTAGAAATATATATATATATATATATATA
The DNA here is from genome assembly GCF_003009895.1 of Hyaena hyaena. Lineage (NCBI taxonomy): Eukaryota > Metazoa > Chordata > Mammalia > Carnivora > Hyaenidae > Hyaena > Hyaena hyaena. The sequence goes on along the minus strand of NW_024082728.1, from coordinate 66,005 downwards.
TATATATATATATATATAAAACTAACGAAAGATAGAAAGCTAACCAAAATGATGAAATGAAAGAGCTCTCCTCCAAAGAAATTCCAGGAAGAATTGACAGCTACAGAACTGCTCAAAACAGATATAAGCAAAATAATTGAACAAGAATTTAGAACAATAATCATAAAATTAATCGCTGTGCTTGAAAAAAGCATGGAAGACATCAGGGAAACTATGGCTACAAACACTATGGAGATTAAAAATAGTCATGATGAATAAAAAATGCTATAAATGAGATGCAAAATAAAATGGAGGCGTTCAATACACGGATTGAAGAGGCAGAAAGGAGAATAAGTGATATAGAAGACACAATTATAGAAAAAGAGAAAGCTGAGAAAAAGAGAGATAATCTGATCCAGGAACATGAAAGGATAGTTTGAGAGCTCAGCGATATAATCAAATGAAATAATATCCATATCACAGGAATTACAGAAGAGGAAATGAGAGGGAAAGGCGCTGAAGGAGTCCCTGAAAAAATTATAGCAGAGAACTTTCCAAATCTGGGGAGGGAAACAGACACTGAAATCCAAGAGGCACAGAGAACTGCCCTCAGATGTAACGTGAATCAATCTTCTGCACAACATAGCATAGTAAAACTGGCAAAATATAAGGACAAAGAGAGAAGTCTGAAAGCAGCTAAGGATAAAAGGACCCTAACATACAAAGGGAAATCTATCAGAGTGGTGACAGACCTATGTACTGAAACTTGGCAGGCCAAAGGAATAGCAGGAGATCCTCAATGTGATGAACAGAAAAAGTATGCAGCCAATAATCCTCTACCCAGAAAGCCTATCATTCAGAATAGAAGGAGAGATAAAAGTCTTTCCAAGTAAACATGAAATGAAAGAATTCGTCACCACTAAACCAGCCTTACAAGAAATTCTGAGGGGGACTCTCTGAGGGAAATGTTGCAAGGAACGCAAGATACCACAGACACCACCACAAGCATGAATCCCACAAAGGACATGACGATTTTAAACCCATACTTTTCAATAATAACACTGAATGTAAATGGACTAAATGCCCCAATAAAAAGACATCGGTGGCGCCTGGGTGGCTTAGTCGGTTAAGCGTCTGACTTTCGCTTAGGTCATGATCTTGCGGTTCGTGGGTTCGAGCCCCACGTCGGGCTCTGTGCTGACTGCCAGCTCAGAGCCTGGAGCCTGTTTCAGAGTCTGTGACTCCCTCTCTCTCTGACCCTCCCCTGCTCACGCTGTCTCTCTCTCTCCTAGAAATAAATAAAATATTTTTAAAAAATTAAAAGAAAAACCAAAAGACATAGGGTAGCAGAATGGATGAAAACACAAAATCCATCTATTTGCTGTCTACAAGAAACTCATTTTAGACTGGAGGACACTTTCAGATTGTTATTATTTCAGAAATATCTGTCATGCTACTGGAAGAGAAAAAAAAAGCTGGAGTACCTATAATTATATCAGACAAACTGGACTTTAAAGAAAAGACAGTAACAAGGGATGAAGAAGGGCAGTATAGAGTAATTAAAGGGTCTATCCATCAGGAAGAGCTAACAAATATAAATGTTACGCACAAATACAGGAACACCTAAATATACAAAACAATTAAACACAAACAGAAACACTCTTATGGATAAGAATGTGCTAATAGCAGGGGACTTTACTAATTCATTTACAGCAATGGATAGATTAACTAGACAGAAAATGACTTAATAAAATGGACTTGAATGACACATTGAACCAGATGGATTTGACAGATATATTTAAACTCTACATCCTGAGGCCAAGGAATTCACTTTCTTCTCAAGTGCACATGGCAGAGTTTCCAAAATAGATAACAAACTGGACATAAAGCAGCCCTCAATAAATATGAAAGAAGTGAGATCATACTATGCACACTTTCAGATCACAATGCTATGAAACTTGAAATCAATCACAGGAAGAAGTCTGGAAAACCTCCAAAAACATGGAGATTAAAGAGCACCCTACTAAAGAACGAATGGGCCAATCAGGCAATTAGAGAAGAAATTTAAAAATATATGGAAACAAATGAAAACGAAAATACAACAATCCAAACTCTATGGGATGTGAAGGCAGTCCTAAGAGGAAAGTCCATTGCACTCCAGGTCTATTTCAAGAAATTAGTAAAAGTGCAACTGTAAAATCTAACAGTGCACCTAAGGAACTAGAGGCAGAGCAACATGAGCACCCCAATCCCAGTAGGAGAAGAGAAATTAAAAAATCTGGGTGGAAATAAACAATATGGGATCACCCAAAAAAGTTGAACACATCAATGAAAGCAAGAGATTTCTTTCTTTCTTTCTTTCTTTCTTTCTTTCTTTCTTTCTTTCTTTCTTTTTTTTTTTTTTTTTTTTTACAAATAGTATATTGTCAAATTGGTTTCCATATAACACCCAGTGCTCATCCCCACACGTGCCCTCCTCCATGCCCATCTCCCCTCTCCACCTCCCTCATCCAACAGTCCTCAGTTTGTTCTCAGCATTCAAGAGTCTCTCATGGTTTGCTTCTCTCCATTTCGCCCACCATTTCTCCCCTTCTTCTCCTCCATGGCCCCAGTTAAGTTCCTCCTAATCCTCCTATACGTGCAAACATATGATATTTGTCCTTCTCTGCCTGACTTATTTCGCTCAGCATAACACCCTCAAGGTCCAATCCATATTGCTACACATGGCCAGAATTCATTGCTTCTAATTGCCATGTAGTATCCCATGGTATAGATAAACCACATCTTCTTGATCCATTCGTCCGTTGATGGACACTTAGGCTCTTTCCATGTTTTAGCTATTGTGGAGAGTGCTGCTATGAACATTGGGGTACATGTGCTCCTATGCCTCAGCATTTCTGTATCCCTTGGGTAAATTCCTAGCAGTGCTATTGCTGGGTCATAGGGGAGTTCTATTGTTAGTTTCCTGAGGAACCTCCACACTGTTTTCCAGAGGGGCTGTACCAGTTTACATTCCCACCAACAGTGCAGGAGGGTGCCCGTTTCTCCACATCCTCGCCAGCATCTAGAGTTCTCTGATTTGCTCATTTTAGCCACTCTGACTGGCGTGAGGTGGTATCTCAGTGTGGTTTTGATTTGTATTTCCCTGATGAGGAGGGATGCTGAGCATCGTTTCATGTGTCTGTTGGCCATCTGGATGTCCTCTTTGGAGAAGTGTCTGTTCATGTCTTCTGCCCATTTCTTCACTGGGTTGTTTGTTTTTCGGGCGTGGAGTTTGGTGAGTTCCTTATAGATTCTGGATATTAACCCTTTATCTGATATGTCATTTGCAACTATCTTTTCCCATTCCGTTGGTTGCCTATTAATTTTCTGGGTTGTTTCCTTGGCTGTGCAGAAGCTTTTAATCTTGATGAGGTCCCAACAGTTTATTTTTGCTCTCGATTCCCTTGCTTTTGGGGATGTGTCAAGTAAGAAGTTGCTGCGGTGGAGGTCAAGGAGGTTGTTTCCTGCTTTCTCCTCTAGGGTGTTGATAGTTTCCTGTCTCACGTTCAGGTCCTTTATCCATTTTGAGTTGATTTTTGTGCATGGTGTGAGAAAATGATCTAGTTTCATTCTTCTGCATGTTGCTGTCCAGTTCTCCCAACACCATCTGTTAAAAAGGCTGTCTTTTTTCCATTGGATATTCTTTCCTGCTTTGTCAAAGATCAGTTGGCTGTATACTTTTGGGTCCACTTCTGAGTTCTCAATTCTGTTCCATTGGTCTATGTGTCTGTTTTTGTGCCAATACCATACTGTCTTGAGGATGACAGCTTTGTAGTAGAGGCTGAAGTCTGGGATGGTGATACCTCCCGTTTTGGTTTTATTTTTCAGTATTACTTTGGCTATTCGGGGTCTTTTGTGGTTCCATACAAATTTTTGGATAGTTTGTTCTAGTTTTGAGAAGTATGCTGGTGCAATTTTGATTGGAATTGCATTGAATGTGTAGAGTGCTTTAGGTAGTAATGACATCTTAACTATATTTATTCTTCCTATCCATGAGCATGGAATGTTTTTCCATTTCTTTGTGTCTTCTTCAATTTCCTTCATAAGTTTTCTATAGTTTTCATCATACAGATCTCTTGTATCCTTGGTTAGGTTTATTCCGAGGTATTTTATGGTTTTTTGTGCAATTGTGAATGGGATCAGTTTCTTGATTTCTCTTTCTGTTGCTTCATTATTGGTGTATAAAAATGCAACCGATTTCTGTACGTTGATTTTGTACCCTGCAACTTGGCTGAATTCTTGGATCAGTTCTAGTAGGCTTCTGGTGGAGTCTGTCGGGTTTTCTATGTAGAGTATCATGTCATCTGCGAAGAGTGAAAGTTTGACTTCCTCTTTGCCAATTCTGATGCCTTTGATTTCCTTTTGTTGTCTGATGGCTGATGCTAGGACTTCCAGCACTATGTTAAACAACAGTGGTGAGAGTGGACATCCCTGTCGTGTTCCTGATCTCAGGGGGAAAGCTCTCAGTTTTTCCCCGTTGAGGATGATGTTAGCTGAAGGCTTCTCATAGATGGCTTTGATGATGTTTAAGTAGGTTCCTTCTATCCCAACTTTCTCGAGAGTCTTTATTAAGAAGGGATGCTGTATTTTGTCAAATGCTTTTTCTGCATCTATTGACAGGATCATATGGTTTTTATCTTTTCTTTTATTGATATGATGGATCACATTGATTGATTTGCGAATGTTGAACCAGCCCTGTAACCCAGGAATGAATCCCACTTGATCTTGGTGGATGATTCTTTTGATATGCTGCTGGATTCGATTTGCAAGGATCTTGTTGAGAATTTTTGCATCCGTATTCATCAAGGATATTGGCCTATAGTTCTCTTTTGTTGCTGGATCTGTGTCTGGCTTGGGAATCAGAGTGATACTGGCTTCATAAAATGAATCCGGGAGTTTTCCTTAGATTTCTATTTTTTGGAATAGCTTGAAAAGAATTGGGATTAATTCTGTTCTAAATGTCTGGTAGAATTCCCCAAGGAAGCCATCAGGTCCAGGGCTCTTATCTGTTGGGAGATTTTGGATAACTGATTCGATTTCTTCACTCGTTATGGGTCTGTTCAGGTTCTCTATTTCTTCCCGTGTGAATTCTGGTAGTGAGTGTGTGTTTAGGAATTTGTCCATTTCTTCTAAGTTGTCCAATTTGTTGGCATATAATTTTTCATAGTATTCCCTGATAATTGCTTGTATTCCTGAGGGGTTGGTTGTAATAAGTCTATTTTCATTCATAATTTTGTCTATTTGGGTGCTCTCTCTATTCTTTTTGATAAGTCTGGCTAGAGGTTTGTCAATTTTGTTTACTTTTTCAAAAAACCAACTCTTGGTTTCATGGATATGTTCAATTGTTTCTTTGGTCTCTATGTTGTTTATTTCTCCTCAAATTTTTACTATTTCTCTTCTTCTACTAGGTTTAAGGCCTTGTTGTTGCTCTGCCTCTAGCTCCTTTAGGTGAGCTGTTAGATTTTGGACTTGCTCTTTTTCTAATCTCTTGAAATAGGCCTGGAGAGCAATGTACTTTCCTCTTAGGACTGCCTTTGCCGCATCCAATAGATTTTGAATTGCTGTGTTTTCATTTTCATTTGTTTCCATATAGTTTATAATTTCATCTCTAAATGCCTGATTGGCCCATTCATTCTTTCGTAGGGTGTTCATTAATCTCCATGTTTTTGGAGGTTTTCCAGACTTCTTCTTGTAATTGATTTCAAGTTTCAAAGCATTATGATCTGACAGTGTGCATGGTATGATCTCTATTCTTTTATATTTATTGAGGGCTGCTTTATGTCCCAGGATGTGATCTATCTTGGAGAATGTGCCATGCGCATTTGAGAAGAAAGTAAATTCCCTAGCCTCACGGTGTCTTCCAAGTCCATTATTTCTTTAGTGATTTTCTGTCTGGTTGACCTATCCATTGCTGTGAGCGGAGTATTAAAGTTCCCTGCTATTAGCACATTCTTATCTATAAGCTTGTTTGTGTTTGTGATCAATTGTTTTAGATATTTAGGTGCTCCCATATTCGGTGCGTAGACATTTATGATTGTTCGTTCTTCCTGATGGATGGACCCTGTAATAATTATATAGTGCCCTTCTTCATCTCTTGTGATTGTCTTTAATTTAAAGTCCAGTTTTTCTGATATATGTATAGCTACTCCGGCTTTCTTTTGAATTCCAGTAGCATGATATATATTTCTAAATCCCCTTACTTTTAATCTGAGGGTACCTTCCAGTCTAAAATGAGTTTCTTGTAGACAGCATATAGATGGATTTTGTTTTTTTTATCCATTCTGCTACGCTATGTCTTTTGATTGGAGCATTCAGCCCATTTACATTCAGTGTTATTTTCGAAATATGTGGGTTTAGAGTCTTTGTATCTTTTGTAGGGTTCATGTTTGTGCTGGTGTCTCTGGTATCTTTGTTTCTTGCAACCTTTCTTTTAGAGCATCCCCCTCAGGATTTCTTTTAGGGCTGGCTTAGTGGTGACAAATTCTTTCAATTCTGTTTACTTGGAAAGGTTTTTATCTCTCCTTCTATTTTGAATGACAGGCTTGCTGGATAGAGGATTCTTGGTTGCATATTTTTACTGTTCATCACATTGAAGATATCCTGCCATTCCTTTCCGGCCTGCTAAGTTTCAGTAGATAGGACTGTCACCACTCTGATAGGTTTTCCTTTGTATGTTAGAGCCCTTTTCTCCCTAGCTGCTTTCAAAATTCTCTCTTTGTCGTTGTGTTTGGCCATTTTGACTATGATATGTCGTGCAGAAGATCGATTCAAGTTACGTCTGAGGGGAGTCCTCTGAGCCTCTTGTACTTCCACATTTACTTCCTTCCCCAGGTCGGGGAAGTTCTCTGCTATAATTTGTTCCAGGACTCCTTCAGCACCTTTCCCTCTCTTCGTCTTCTGGGATTCCTATGATATGGATATTGTTGCGTTTGACCGTATCGCTGAGCTCTCGAATTCTTCTTTCCTGTTCCTGGATCAGTTTGTGTCTTTTTTTCTCAGCTTCTTGTTTTTCTATAGTTGTGTCTTCTAAATCACTTATTCTCCTTTCTGCCTCTTCATTCCGTGCATTGGAGGCCTCTAATTTATTATGTATCTCATTTATCACATTTTTTAATTCTTTATGCCTTTTTTTATTTTCCATTCTGTCTGTAGCCATAGTTTCTTTGATGTCCCCTATGTTTTTTTCAAGCCCAGCTATTAATTTTACCATTATTTTTCTAAAATCTTGTTCAGTTATGCTGTTTATATCTGTTTTGAGCAGTTCATTAGCTGTCATTTCTTCTTGGAGTTTCTTTGGAGGGAAGCTCTTTCGTTTAATCATTTTAGTTAGCTTTCCGGCTCTTGTTGGTTTTAAAGATCTATTAATGCTCTCTGTGTCTATGAGCGCTGCTATATCCAAGAAGACTCTTTGACTGTCCAGGGCCTTTCCTTTCAGAGAGTGTTTTTTGAATGGTATCTCTTGGTCTCTCTTGTTGGGACCTTGGTTATTTTATTTTCTTACTCGTAGTGATATCTGAGACTCTCCACCTTGTGTACTCTGGCTTGTTTCTTGAGGTAGCCCTGGAAAAGAAAACAGAGAGACAAACACACAGGGAGCAGGATCACACAAACGCATAGGCTAATTTAACTAACATGCAAAGCGAGTGGGAAAACGAAAAAGTTAAGGGAAAAGACGGATGAGGGAGGGAGAATAATAGGGAGTATAAAATCCAAAAAAATTCAAAAAGGCGAAAAGAAAGGAAAAAAGAAGGAAAGCAATGGACAATGAACGGTTTAAAGCATATAACCGGATTTCCCAGCTACTGTTAAATAGCCGTTTGTATGCAGTGCTGGTTGAAGAACATAGAGAAAGAGAGAGAAGACAGGGCAGGGATGAGGCAGAATTGGAAATAGAATGAACAGGCAGAAGGGATAAGAAGCTTTTTTCAAAGAGGTAAAGGGTAGAATATGGTTGGATAGGTGAGAGAAGGGTGCTGGTATTATCCAGAGAAACTATACAGTCTACTCCTGAGAGAAAGAGATGAAAATGTCGGTAGTTGTAGAATTTAGATCTACAGAATGGACTTGTGATTGTTTAAGCAAGCCGGCGACCAGAGTTAATTAGGTCAGTGTTCTGGGGAAAAAAGAGAGAAAAGAGAAAGAAGAAGAAAAAAAGAAAAGAAAAGAAAGGGAGGAGGGCAGCTCTCAAGCAGGGATGGGCGTGGAGTTCTGCCTTGGCGGTTGTGGGGAGGAGAGTGAAGCTGCTCCAGTCCCTTCTTGATCCACACTCTGCACCTCGCTTTTTTGGGCGTGTAAACTCCCCATACCGGGGGCGCAGCCAAAGTTGGTTGCTTTCTTCAACTCAGGCCAGTCCCAGTCTCTAAATACCAGTCCACGCGCCCCGCTGAAATTGCCTTAGACACAACTTCCCAGGGAATCCCCTTGGGGCAATTCCAGGCCTCCTGCAGAGCTCTGTGGGTGGAGTCAGAATTGCTGCTTCCTTCTCTGGGTCAGGCTCGCGAGCAAGGCCGAGTCTTGCCTGCCGGGTGCGCTGAACCCGAGCCTGCTGGAGTGAGGAAAACCAGGTCGCTCTATGGCTCGTCACCCAAAACACGTACTCACAGGCAAATTTCCCAGTTTTTAGCTCGTTGCCTTCCCTCTCGAGCTCCAGCCCTCCAGGAGCGCGGATGCATCCCTTCTGAATAAAGACCCTCGAGAAAGTCGGGATAGAAGGAACCTAATTAAACATCATAAAAGCCATCTATGAGAAGCCTTCAGCTAACATCATTCTCAATGGGGAAAAACTGAGAGTTTTCCCCCTGAGATCAGGAACACGACAGGGATATCCAGTCTCACACCTTTGTATAATATAGTGCTGGAATTCCTAGCATCAGCAAGCAGACAACAAAAGGAAATTGAAGGCATCAGAATTGGCAAAAAAAACTCAAACTATCACTTTTCACAGACAACATGATACTCTACATAGAAATCCTGACAGACTCACTCAGAAGCCTACTAGAACTGAACCATGAATTCAGCCAAGTTGCAGGGTACAAAATCTACATACAGAGATCAGCTTCATTTTCCTACACCAATAAATAAGCAACAGAAAGAGAAATCATGAAACTGATCTCATTCACAATAGAACAAAAAAAACCCCATAAAATAACTAAGAATAAACCTAACCAAAGATATAAGAGATATGTATGATGAAAACTATAGAGAACTTATGAAGGAAATTGAAGAAGACACAAAGAAATGGAAAAACATTCCATGCTCATGGATGGGAATAATAAATATTGTTATAATGTCATTACTACCCAAAGCAATCAACACATTCAATGCAGTCCCAATCAAAATTACACCAGCATTCCTCTCAAAACTAGAACAAACTATCCTATAATTTGTATGGGATCAAAAAATTCTGAATGGGCAAAGTAAAATTGAAGAAGAGAACCAGAACGGGAGGCATCACCATCCCAGACTTTAGCCTCTACTACAAAGCTGTCCTCATCAAGACAGTATGTTTTGGCACAAAAACAGACACATAGACCAATGGAATAGATTAGACAGTTCATAATTGGACCCACAAATATTTGACCAAATATTTGTTCCCGCTTTGTCAAAGCGGGAAACGGTATCCAATGGATAAAAATAGAGCCTCTTTAACAGATGGTGCTGAGAGACCTGGACAGCAACATGCAGAGGAATGAAACTAGATAATTTTCTCACACCATACACAAAAAATAAATTCAAAATGGATAAAGGACCTGAATGTGAGACAGGGAACCATCCAAACCCTAGAGGAGAAAGCAGGAAACAACCTCCTTGACCTCAATCTCAGCAACTTCTTACTCAATACATCCACAAAGGCCTGGGATACAAGAGCAAAAATAAACGATTGGGACCTCTTCATGATTAAAAGCTTCTGCACAGCAAAGGAAGCAATGAGGAAAACTAATAGACAACTGACGGAATAGGAAAATATAGTTGCAAATGACATATCTGATTAAGGGCTAATATCCAAAATCTATCAGGAATTCACCAAACTCCACACCTAAAAAACAAATAATCCAGTGAAAAATGGGCAGAAAAGATGAACAGACACTTCTCCAAAGAGGACATTCAGATGGCCAAGTGACACATGAAATGACGCTCAGCATCCTTCCTCATCAGAGAAATACAAATCAAAACCACACTGGGATACCACCTCACGCCGGTCAGAGTGGCTAACATGAACAAATCAGGAGACTACAGATGCTAGCAAAGATGTGGAGAAACGGGCACCCTCTTACATTGTTGGTGGGAATGTAAACTGGTCCAGCCCCTCCAGAAAACAGTGTGGAGGTTCCTCAAATAATTAACAATAGTACTACTCCACTATGACCTCACTGTTAGGAATTTACCCAAGGGGTATAGGAGCGCTGATCCATAGGGGCACATGTATCCCAATGTTCATAGCAGAACTCTCAAAAATAGCCAAAACATGGAAAGTGCCTAAGTGTCCATCAACTGATGAATGGATCAAGAAGACGTGGTTTATCTATACAATGGAATTCTGCATGGCATTGAGAAAGAATGAAATCTGACTATGTGTTGCAACATGGATGGAACTTGCGGGTGTTATGCTGAGCGAAATAAGTCAGGCAGTGAAGGACAGATAACATATGTTTGCACGTATGGGTGGATTAGGAGGAACTTAACTGAGGACAATGGGGCAGAAGAAGGTGAAAAGTAGTTGGGGAGAGGGAGGGAGATAAATGATGAGAGACTCTTGAATGCTGAGGACAAACTGAGGGCTGATGAGCATGGGAGGGAGGGGAATCCGTGATGGACATGGATGAGGGCACTTGTTGGGATGAGCACTGGGTGTTATATGGAAACCAACTTTACAATAAACTACTTAAGAAAAAAAATTGGTTCATGTTGATTTTCTATTTAGATGATCTGTCCATTGATGTAAGTGTGTTGTTAAAGTCCTCTAGTATTATTGTACTAGTATTAGTATTATTGTATTTGTCCCTTTATGTTTATTATTAATTGGTATTATATTTGGGTGCTCTCACATTTTTTTGCATAAATATTTAAAATTGTTAGGTTTTCTTCTTGGATTGTCCCCTTCATTATGATAAAGTGCTCTTCTTTGTCTTTTGTCTTTGTCTTTGCTTTGTCTTTGCTTTAAAGTGTAGTTTGTCTGATGTAAGTCTGGCTTTCTTTGTACATTCATTTGCATCATAAAGGTTTCTCCATACTCTCACTTTGGGTCTGCAGATGTCTTCATTCTAAATTATGTTTCCTATAGGCAGGATATAGAGGGATCTTTTTTGTGTTTTTGTTTTTGCTTTTTTAAATCCATTCTGACACACTATTTCTTTTAAATAGAACAGTTAATACATTTACTTTCAATATAATTATTGATAGATACGTATTTACTGAGATTTTGTTACTTGTTTTGTCATTTATGGAGAGTTCTTTGATCCTTTAATGTCTTTGTCAATTTTGGTTTCTCCTTTGTACTCAAAGAGCCCCCTTTAATATTTCTTGTAGTGCTGGTTTAGTGGTCATGAACTCTTAGTTTCTGTTTGTCTGGGAAACTCTTTACCTCTCCTTTTTTCTCAGTGATAACCTTGCTGGACAGAGTGTTATTTTTTTGCCAATGTTTCCCATTCAGCACTCTGGCTTGGCAAGGTTTTGTGGAGAGATCTGCAGCTAGCCTTGTGGGTCTTCCTTTGCAAGTTAAGGATTTCTTTTTTCTTGTTGCTTTTAAGATTTTTTCCTTACCAGTATATTTTGTAATTTTAATTACCATATGTATTGGTTTTGATCTGCTTTTGTCGATTTTTATGGGAGTTCTCTGTGTCTGCTGGATTTAGATGTCTGTTTCCTTCCCTAGATAAAGGAAATTTTCAGCTATTATTCTTTAAGTACATCTTTTGCCCCCCCTTTCACTCTCTTTCTCTGGGCCTCCTATAATGGGAATGCTATTATGTTTAATGGAGTCACTTGCTTCCCTAAATCTATTATAATCTTGCATAATTTTTCTTCTCCCTTTCTCTCAGCTTCATAATTTTCCATTATTTTGTCTTCTAGGTCCTAATTCATTCCTTGGTTCTTCTGGCATGCCCTTCATTTAATGAAGCCTGTTTCCAATCTCGTTTATTTAATCTTCATCTCTGATTGATTCTTTTTTAAACTCTTATTCCTGTGATAAGGATCTCACTCATGCCTTCTAGAGTTTTCTTAACCCTAGTATTATGATCATTGTTTTCAATTATCCATCAAGCATGTTAGTTATATCTCTGTTGGTTAGATGTCTGTCTATGGTTTTATCTTGTTCTTTAACTTCGGATAAATTCCTCCATCTTCACACATTGTCTAAGTCTCTGCCTTCTCTGTGTTAGAAAAGCCAGGTACGTCTCCTGCTCCTGAAAGTTATGGCCTTATGAAGAAGAAATTATGTAGTGCCCAGGGCCTGGCATTTCAGGGAGTGTCACCAGTGTAAGCTACATACACTCTGCTGTTGTGTTTTGGCTGCCCTATCCCTCAGGCCAGCCCTCTTCATAGGCTCTCCTTGCCAGTCTTCAGGTTGTCTAGTTATGTTCCTGGGATTAGACCATACTAGAGTCCTATTACTCTGCCACTATCTTCCCTCTCTCCAGATACGTGATTTGCAAATATTTTCTCTTATTCAGTAGAATTTATTTGTTTTGTTGATTGTTCATTTTAGTGGTGCAAAAACTTTTTAGTTTCATGCAGTCACACTTGCTTTTACTTTTTTTCTGTTGCTTTTGTTTTTGGAGTGAAATACATTGAAAAAAGAAAACATGCCAAGACTTATGTAAACGAGTTCACTACCTAGGTCTTTCATTCAAATTTTAAATCATATTGAATTGATTTCGTGTGTGGTGTAAGAGAAGACAAGTTTAATGATTTTGCATATAACTGTGCAGTTTCTCAAATATCATTTATTAAAAAGATACTCCTTTCTTCAGTGTATATTCCTGCTTTTATCACAAATTTCATAAATACCATATATGTATACATTTATTTCTTGGCTTTCTATTCTCTTCCATTGACCTATGTGACTGTTTTTATGCCAATGGATCCTGCTTTGATTACTATAGCTTTATAGTATAGTTTGAAATAAAGGAGCATGATACATCCAGGTTTGTTTTTTCTCTGTATTTCTTTTGCTATTTGATATCTTTTTTGGTTGCATACAAATTTGAGTATTATTTGCTCTATATCTGCAAAAAATGTCATTAGCAATTTGATAGACATAGTTTTTAATGTATAATTTGCTTTTGGTAATATGAACACTTTACAGTATTAATTATTTCAATCCATGAGCACAGAATATCTTCCTAGTTATTTGTGTCTTCTTCAGTTTATTTCAAAAATGATCTATTTTTTTCAATTTTCAGATCTTTCACCTTTTTACATTTATTTCTAGATTTTTATTATTTTAGATATAGTTGTAAAAGTGATTGTTTTATTAATTTCTCTTTCTCATAGTTCACTGTTGGTGTATAGATATGCAACAAATTTTGCAAGTTGATTTTGTGCCCTTCAACTTTACTGAACTTATTTATTTTTTTAAGTTAAATTCAACTTAGTTAACATACAGTAAATTCTTGGTTTCACAGTGACTGATCTCTTACATATGACACCCAGTGCTCATTCCTGAAAGTGCCCTCTTAATGTCCATCACCCATTTAACTCATCCTCCCACCCAACTCCCCACCAGCAACCCTCAGTTTGTTCTCTGTACTTAAGAGTCTCTTATGGTTTTCTTCCCTCTGTTTTTATCTTATTTATCTTTCCCTTCCCTGTGTTCATCTGTTGTGTTTCTCAAATTATACATACGAGGAAATCATGTGATATTTGTCTTTTTCTGACTGACTTATTTCACTTAGCATAAAATGCTCTGGTTCCATCCATGTTGTTGCAAATCACAAGATTTTATTCATTTTCATTGTCAAGTAATATTCCATATATATATATGGATATGAGATATTCCATATATATGTAATATTCCATATATATGGATATGAAATATATATATGTATATATATATACCAGATCTTCTTTATCTATTACTTTAAACAATTTTTGTAGAGTTTTCAGAGTATTGTATATATAATATTTTGTCATTTAAAAACAGTGAAAAGTTTACAGTTTTCTTACCAATTTGAATGTCTTTTATTTCTTTTTGTTTTCTGTTTTCTGTGTCTAGGGCTTCCAGTACTATATTAAAAGTAGTGAGAGTGGGCATCTTTGTCTTATTTCTTATCTTAGAAGAAAAACTTTCATCATTTCAACATTAGGTATCATGGTAGCTGTAGGCTAGTCATATGTGACCTTTGTCATGTTGAGTTATGTCTCCTCTGTATTCACTTTGTTGAGAATTTTTTGAATTTTTTGAATTTTTGAATTTTGTCAAATATTTTTTTACATATGTTGGGATGATTATATAATTTTTGTCCTTTATTTTGTTAATGTGGTGTGTTACATAGACTGATTTGTTGATATTAAACCATCCTCAAATCCCTGGCATAAATCCCACTTGATCATGGTTCATAGCACTTTTTTTTTAACTTTATGAGAGAGAGAGAGGGAAAGAGAGTGAGAGAGAGACAGAGAGAGAGAGGGAGGGAGAGAGAAAGAGAGAATCTCAGTCTATGTAATACACCACATTAACAAAATAAAAGACAAAAATTATATAATCATCTCAACATATGCAAAAAAGTATTTGACAAAATTCAAAATCCAGTTATGATAAAAATTACATTAATATGGCAATATTATTCCTCTAGATTGTTCAATTTGTTAGGGTGCAATTGCTCATAGTAGGCTCTTATAACCATTTTTATTTCTTGGTATCATTTAATTCCTTTTAGTTTCACTGATCTCTTCCACTGTCTTTTAACATCTATTTCATTTACTCATTTTCTTTTAATTTATATGTTTTTAAATTTAAATTCAAGCTAGTCAACATATGATGTAGTCTTGGCTTCATGAGTAGAGCCCAGTGATTCATCTCTTACATATGACATCCAGTGCTCATCCCCAAAAGTGCCCTCCTTAATGCCCACCACCCATTTAGCCCGTCACCCCACCCACCTCCTGTCCATCAATCCTCAGTTTATTCTCTCCTGTTTGCGATTGCACCAAAAACCATAAGATTCCTAGAAATAAACTTAACCAAATAGGTAAAAAATCTGTACACTGAAAACTATAGAAAGCCTATGAAAGAAATTGAAGAAGATACAAAGAAATGCAAAAACATTCCTTGCTTATGGATTGAAAAAACAAATGTTGCTAAAACGGCAATACTACTCAAAGCATTCTACACATTAAATGCAACCTATCAAAATAACACCAGCACTCTTCACAGAGCTAGAGCAAATAATCCTAAAATTTGTATGGAACCAGAAAATACCCCTAATAGCCAAAGTAATGTTGAAAAAGAAAACGAAAGCTGGAGGCATTACAATGCTGGATTTTAGTCTGTACTACAAAACTGTAATCAAGACAGTATGGTATTGGCACAAAAACAGACACATAGACCAATAGAAGAGAGGACCCAAAAATATATGACCAACTAATCTTCGACAAAGCAGAAAAGAGTATCCAATGGAAAAAAGAAAGTCTCTTTAGCAAATGGTGCTGGGAGAACTGGACAACAGCATGCAGAAAAATGAAACTGAACCACCTTCTTACAGAATAAATAAAACTAAACTCAAAATGGATAAAGGACCTGAATGTGAGACAGAAAACCATCAAAATCCTAGAGGATAAAACAGGCAGCAACCTCTTTGACCACGGCCACAGCAACTTCTTACTTAACTTGTCTCTGGAGGCAAGGGAAACAGAAGCAAAAATGAACTATTGGGACCTCATCAAGATAAAAGCTCCTGCACAGAAAAAGAAACATTCAACAAAACTAAAAAGCATCTGACAGAATGGGAGAATATATTTGCAAATGACATAAATAGTATCCAAAATCTATAAGGAATTTACCAAATTCAACACCCCCCCCAAAAAAAAAAACCCAAATAATCCAGTGAAGAAATGGGCAGAGCACATGAATAGACACTTTTCCAAAGAAGACATTCAGATGACTAAGAGACACATGAAAAGATGATCAACATCACTCATCATGGGGGAAATACAAACCAAAACTACAATGAAATATCACCCGACAACTGTCAGAAAGGCTAAAATGAACAACTCAGGAAACAGATATTGGCGAGGTTGTGGAGAAAGGGGAACGCTTTTGCAGTGTTTGTGGGAATGCAAACTGGGGCAGCCGTTCTGGAAGAAGTATGGAAGTTCCTAAAAAATTAAAAATAGAACTACCCTATGACCCAACAATTGCACTGTCAGGTATTTATCCAAAGGATACAAAAATACTGATTTTAAGGAGCACATACACCCCAATATTTATAGCAGTGCTATCAACAATAGCCAAATTATTGAAAGAGCCTATATGTCCATTGACTAATGAATGGATAAAAAAGAATACTGCTTAGCAGTGAAAATGAATGAAACCTTGCCATTTGCAACAACGTGAATGGAACTAAAGTGTATTATGCTAAGCAAAATAAGTCAGTCAGAGAAAGACAGATATCATATGATCTCACTCATATGTGGAATTTGAAAAACACAATAGATGAACATAGAGGAAGTTAAGGAAAACTAAGATAAAAACAGAGAGGTAAGGAAACAATATTTCATTTATTTCTTTTCTAATCTTTGTTCTTTCCGTCTAGTAACTTTGGTATTCATTTGTTCTTTTTCTAGTTATTTTAGTGTAAATTTGATTGCTTATTTGAGATTTTTTTTGTTTCTTGATGTCAGCCTCTGTTACTAAACTTCTCTCTTAGAACTGTGGATGCTACATCCTATAGATTTTGGTTAATTGCGTTTCCATTGTCATGTGCCTCTTATTATTTTTTAAAATTCTCCTTTAATTTCTTCACTGGCCCACTGGTTGTTTAGGAGCACATTGTTTAATATCCAAATATTTGTGATTTTTTCAATTTTTCATATATATATGTATAGTTTGCCATTGTGGTCAGAAAAAAATGATTATATGATTTCAATTTTCTTAGATTTATTGATACTTGTGTGTTGTATATTCTAACATATGATGTGTCTTGGAGATATTCCATGCACGTTTGATTCCAATGTATATCTCCTGCTTTAGGGATGGGATTTCTGTATCCATCTAATGAATCAATTTGGTCTAATGTGTCACTTAATTGATTTTTTCTGGATGGTATGTCTACTGATGTGCATATATTAACTAATGTAAATCTGGTATTAGGTCCCCTATTATTGTATTACTGTCAATATCTTTAAGTCTGTTAATACCTTATCTATATATTTTGGTGCTCTTATACTGGATACAAAAATATTTTCCAATGTAATATCCTTTTATTGGATTGACCTTTTTATTATTAGTAATGCCCTCTTTTGTCTTTTATTACAGCTTTTGTTTAAAGCCTATTTTATCTGATTTAAAGAAAGGTACCTCAGCTTTCTTTTGGCTTTAATTTGTATGGATTATCTTTTTCTATTCTTCACTTTCAGTTTGTGTTTTTCCTTAGATCTGAAGTTATTTTCCTGTAGAAAACATATAGTTTGGTCTTTTAAAAAATGTTTATGTATTTATTTTTAAAGAGAATGAGCAAGAGAGGTGCAGAGAGAGAGGTAGAGAAAGAATCCCAAACAGGCCCTGCACTATCAGCACAGAGACCAAAATGAGGCTCAGTCTCATAAACTATGAGATCATGACCTGAGCTGAAATCAAGAGTTGGATGGTTAACTGACAGCCACCCGGGTGCCCTTAGATAGGTCTTTTTAAAATCTATCACCCAGCCTATATGTTTTGATTGGAGAATTTACTCATTTTAACACTTAAAGTAATTATTGGTAGGAATGTACATATTTTCATTTTGTTAATTTTTTTCTGGTTGTTTTATAGTTTCTCTCTGTTCCTTTCTTTTCCTGTTCTCCTCCTTTGTGATTTCCTTTGTATTTAGTGTTATCCTTAGATTAATTTCTTTTTACCTTTTGTGTATTTACATTGTTTTTTGTTTCATGGTTACCATAAGGATGACATATAACTGCCTATGTATATAACAATATATTTTAAGTTTATAACAACTTAATTTTGAAGATATAACAATGCATTTTTACTCCCTCACATTTTTTGCTTTTTATATTAAATTTTTCATTTTTATTTTGTCCATTAACTCATTATTGTAGTGATAGTTATTTTTATTGCTTTTATTTAAACCTTTATACTAGCTTTATAAGTTTTTAGTACAATATCTTTATATTTACAATTATTTGTGAGATTTATATTTTCATGTTTTCTTGTTACTAATTAATGTTCTTTGTTTTCTGTTGAAATCTCTTCAACATTTATTGAAAGGACAGTTTACTGCTAATGAACTCCTTTAGTTTTTGCTTCTCTGGAAAAATCTATTATCTCTTCTTTTTTTTATGTTTTTTTATTTATTTCTAGGAGAGAGAGAGAGAGCGACAGCGTGAGCAGGGGAGAGTCAGAGGGAGAGGGAGTCACAGACTCTGAAACAGGCTCCAGGCTCTGAGCTGGCAGTCAGCACAGAGCCCGACACGGGGCTGGAACCCACGAACCGCGAGATCATGACCTAAGAGAAAGTCGGACGCTTAACCGACTAAGCCACCCAGGCGCCCCATATTATCTCTTCTTCAATTCTAAATGATAACATTACTGGATAGATATTGATGTATGGAAATTTTTCCTTTCAGTACTTTTAATATACAAAGTTTTTGGCCTGCATACTTTCTGCTGAAAAATCAGCTAACCTTACAGAATTTTCCTTGTATATGACAACTTTTTTATTTCTACTTATTTTAAGATTCTCTCTTTATCCTTTAGTTTTGACATTTTATTTATAATGTGTCTTGGTGTGGATCTTTTCAGTTTTATTTTCTTGATAACTCCCTGAGCTTCCTCTGTCTGGCTGTCTGGACCGTTGCTTCTCTGAATGTTAGGAAATTCTTCAACCACTTTCTTCAAATAATTTTTCTATCCCTTTCTTTCTCCTTCTGGAATTTCCAAAAATTAAATGTATTTCAATTTATGTTTTCTCATAAGTCCCTTCTGCTACCTTCACTGTTTTAACTATTTTTTTTTTGTGTGTAGGGACTTTGTATTCCAGGTTACTGATCCTTTCTTCTTCATTTAGTTTGCTATTGAGCCCCTCTAGAGCATTGTTTTTAATTGAGGTATTCTATTTTTCAGCATTGTGACTTCTGTTTGGTACTTTTTAATATTCCCTATATTTTTGTTGGAGTTCTCCCTTTGCTTATCCAGTTCTTTCCCAACTTCAGTGAGCATCTTTATGACCATTACATTGAACTTTTTATCAAGTAAGTTACTTATCATTGTTTCATTAAGGTGTTTTTTTCTTATTATTATGCTTGTTCTTTTATCTGGAACATATTTACTTCTTCATTTTGCTTGATACTTTGGGTTTATTTCTATGTGTTTTGCAAAACATCTGCCTCTCCCTGACTTGAATGAGTTGCCCTGCCTCTGCCTCCTGCGTGCAGAGGATAAAACGTAGCTTTTAACTTAAATCTAGAATTTGCTTGTCTCTCAAAGTTTTGGGTTTGTCTAAGAAGCCTGATTTCTTTTTGATATCTCCCCACTTTTGAAGGTGTACCAACATATATTAGTATTCTTAAGAGAGTAATCTATTATCGCCTAGTTTCAGGCCGATTGGAAGACAGGCCCTCAGTCGTTAGGTTTTAAGGTATTCATATATATACAGTCCTGTAGGGTCACAATTATAAACCATGCTGGTCTTCAGACCAGGTGATCCTTGTATGAAATTTGCAAAAATTGGGGTCAGATAAGTATATAACCCCCTTTTGAGGAGGTAATAGCAAGCTGTAGTGAGGCTGAGGGGGATGGCAAGGATGATGTTCCCTGGCCTACATTCCTTGAAAGCACCTCTGTAGACTCATCATGTGGCAATCCTGAAGTCTGCACCTCAGGCTGCAGCTTTCTCAAAAAAGCTTTTTCAAAAAAGACTATTGTGTGTTTCAGTCTGTTGTCTGTATAGTACCCAGTGTGTTGTAATTTACTGAAAACTGTCTCTACAATTGTTACAGTCCCATAGGACCTAGGAACTCAAACTTTTCTGTATACAACAGCTATGTGAATACAGAGTGCCCCTTGTGCAGACTGTACACACCCACTGACTTAACAATGGCAGCAGGATAGCTCAGGGTCAAGGCATGATTGGTGACTCTTACAGGGCTACAGGAGAGCAAAGAGCTTGGATGTTACTGGGGAAGCTATCAAAGTAGAGGTAGAGTGCAAAAATGGCACACACCTGTGCCTGTGTACCCAGAGAGAGTACCAACAGGATCCTGTCCTTCCGGCAGACACCTTAAGAAATTACTCTCCTTCACATGTACTCTAGGTGTTTTTCCAATTTCTGCTTTTGCATTGGTCTCTGAGGTGAGTGTTTCTGTGTGTAATTTCTTTAAAAGAAGTATCTCCTTTCACTACAGCCTGTAGTATCCTGGCTGTAAGCCCACTTGATTTTCAAAGCCAGGTGTATTAGGGGCTTATCTCTCTATTACCTCTTTATTTTTCTAGGTGTCAGAAGTTGGGGTGCCTAATGTGCGGCAAAATCCCCTCACTTTTAAGGAAGAAGCTACATTTGGTTGTGTAAGTTCCCTCCCAAATGTGAATCACTGTGCTCAGGGTTGGGTTTCTGTCAAGACTGTATCCCTGACTCTCTTACCCGTCTTGATGGGGAATTCTTACTGATAGGGAATATCTGTTGTAAGATGGCCAACAGGACTAATAAGAAAACACCTGTCCCTGATCAAAGGCTCCCCCTTCCAGTTCATCTCCCCACCCTGCTTGTCACGTGCATTAATGAGGAATGCGGAAGTAACAGGCTATAAATTGTTCCCTCTGCTAATGCTCTGGGCTCAGACCTCTGGAGAATGATTTCCTCTGAGCCCACAGGTGTAAAATAAACCTCCTGCCTTCCAAGATCCCCGACTGCAGCTTGGTTCTTCCACTGAGTGATCCAGACCAGATTCTGTAACATTTGGTTCCCTGACGGGGAAACCCAACCGCGCTGGCCCCTTGTTGCCACCAGTTTGGGAAAATGGTGAGGTCCTGACAGAATGAAGAATCACAAAGGAGAAGGCGGGCCCTGCCTAAGTTTAGGCAGCCTCCAGCCCAGTTGCTTAGGGCTGGATTGCTCCGCCTTTCCTGCCAGACTTGAGGAGACTTGGCAAGTGAGGACCTGGAATTGACTTCATAAACTGGAAAGGCCTGGGCTCTAAATCTGTCCTGTCCTGCCCACCCATAGTGGTGGAAGGGGAATTTGATCACTCCGCAGATACTTCAGTGGTTTCACTGACAGGAAACCTGCAGGGTCCCCACTGGCCCACTCTTAGGAGTGGAAGGGGGACCTTATCAGCCCCCAGAGACTTCAGAGGTATCTCTGTTAGGGGCCTCCATCTGTCTGGCCCACTCATAGTGGTGAAGGGGAGAGCTGATCACTCACCAGAGACCTCAGTGGTCTCATCCATAGAAATTCTGTGGGAGGGAATGTAATAACCTCTGGTGTGTACATGAGTGTGAATGTGTGACTCAGTCTCGCTTGCCTGCCAAGTTCGATTCTGTGGCTCCATGGATGGGCACCTTAAGGTCCCCAAAAGCCTACAGAATCTGGTGTATGGCATTCCATGTTGAATGGAATACAGTCTGTGGCAGCATTGGAATAGTTTCCAATCGTAAGTCACAAAGCTGAGACCCCAATGGCTAAGTGTCACCAAAGTTCCTTCAGGACATGGCCAGACAGCCATATGACTGGTCTCCTCATTAGAGGGGACACCCCTACCGCTTTGTCTTTGCGACACCACCTCATGGGAACATGGGGTTGGGACAGAGCAAACCTACAGTTCTTGAAACTATGACTGAAAACTTTGAGAGGGGTTTTCAGGAGACAATGGAATTAAGATGACCCCCAGCAAATTAAGAACCCTATGTGAGTTGGAATGGGCCAATTTTGGGGTAGGATGGCCCTTGGAGGGAACCTTAGATGTTCCAATGGTCCATCGCGTCTGGCGTGTTGTCACTAGAGACCCAGGTTACCCTGATCAGTTCCTGTATATCGATTCCTGGTTAGAGATTGCTCAAACCCTCCCCCCTTGTGTGCAATTTACCTGCAATGAACAGGGACAGACTAGGGTATAGAGGTTGCAACCTCCGTAAATTCCTGCCGGTGATCTGGAGGAAGAACCGATTTTGCCCCTGCTCCCCCGAGACCGTCAGCACCTGACACCCCCACCCCCCACCCCCGATACTCTGCCACATTCGGCTTCCCTACCACCTCTGGACTCAACAGATTCTCTCTCCCCTAGACCAATGGCCAGGTCGAGCCCTCGGCCAGGCGCAGGTGCCCTCTAGAAGCCAGTAATAAGAGACTGGTGTGCTGGCCAGAATGAGGGAAACCTGAGAGACATGATGAAAATGGAACCCTTCAGTCTGGCCACTCAATGATATATTACCAGTCTTTCTCCACTACTGATCTCCTCAACTGGAAACATAACACACCATCATATTCTGAAAAACGGCAGGCAATCAGGCAATGGTAGATCTAATGGAGTCTTCCTTCCAGACCCACTGACCAACTTGGGAAGACTGCCAACAGCAGATATTCACTTTGTTTAACACTAAAGACAGGTGGAAAATTATGAGAGTAGCTCAGCAATACATTGAGGAACATGCACCATCCGGGGTTGTCGATCCTGGCACCTGGGTGGGCTAGAACTGCTGCACCTGAAGAACGTCCTATGTGGGACCTCACTACAGAAGAAGGACAAGTCCACACTCACCAGTACCAAGAGACTCTCCTCCGAGTGATCTGAGCAGGGGCTAAGAAGTCCATGAATATGACCAAGATATCCTCAATCACCCAGCACCAAGGGGAATCCCCCGGAGATTATTTTGAGAAGCTATGCGAGGCTTACCACATTTACATCCCATTTGACTCGTAGGCACAATAAAGCCAACATATGATAAACACCTCTTTCATGGCCCAAGCTTCCCCCGATATCAGAAGGAAGCTCCAAAAACTTGAGGGTTTCAGTAGAATGAACATCAAGCAGTTGATCGAGGTTGCTAACAAGGTCTACATGAACAAGGAGGACACTTTGAGAGGGAAGCCAAGAAAACGATGAGGAAAAAGGTCAGCCTCTTTGCCACTGCTGCTTTAAAGGAAAAGAATTGTGAAAGGGTGGAGAAGGTCCCACCACCAAAAGGAAGGAAGCCCAGGACCCCCTTAGCAAGGGATCAATGCGCCTACTGCAAGGAGAAAAGACACTGGAAAATTTATAAATGTCCCAACTGGGGAAAGTCCCAGAAACCCAGCTGATACATAAAAGAACCCTGCAGAAAAGACCACATATGGCTAGCAGGAATAGATTCAGATTGGGACAAGGCTCATTCCTTCTTGGACCCCATGAGCCCATGGTCAAAATGAAAGTAGAGGGGCAAACTATGACTTTTATGGTCGACACAGGGGCTGAACATTCTGTGGTCACCTCCCCCATGGCCCCCTTTAGTAAGAAGACCACTACCTTCCTCGGGGCCACAGGGAAATGGGCAATGCAACAGCCTTTCTGCCAAGCTCATCAATGTGAACTTGGGGGCCACACAATACAATATGAGTTCCTCTACCTACCCGAGTGCCCTATCCGTTTCCTTGGCTGTGATATACTCTTAAGGTTGGGAGCCCAAATAATGTTTGAGCCAATGGGATGCACCAGCCTCCAATGGGATCCAAGGCAAGAAAAATCAGTCCCCCTTATAATGACAGTCACCACACCAAGAGAGGAAAAATGGAGGCTATTCTGTACCCAGGCCCAACCAAGTGGCCCCTCTGAATTCAGGACTGCCTTCCTCACTGTATGGGCCAAGGACAACCCCCCCAGACTTGCCCACAACTGGGACCCCATTATTGTAGAGCTAATCCCAGGGCCTCAGCCGCAGAGGCAGTAGAAATATCCACTCCCACAAGAGGCAAAACAGGCATCCAAGAACACCTGACCAGACTCAAAGAAGCTGGCATTCTGGTTGAATGCCAATCACCCTGGAAACCCCACTCTTGCCAGTCAAGAAGCTAGGAGGAGGGTACCAACCAGTTCAAGACCTATGAGCTACCAACAAAGTTAGTATCTCCTTGCATCCGGTGGTCTCAAACCTGTACACTCTCCTCAGCCAGGGAGGATCCCAGGCTCTGCTGGCTGGTTTACCTGCCTAGATTTAAAAGACACCTTCTGTTCTGAATGGCAGGCTTGCTGGATAGAGGATTCCTGGCACCCTCCTACACTGTTGGTGGGAATGTAAACTGGTGCAGCCCCTCTGGAAAACAGTGTGGAGGCTCCTCAAAAAAATTAACAATAGAACTCCCCTATGACCCAGCAATAGCACTGCTAGGAATTTAGGCAGGGATACAGGAGTGCTGATGCATAGGGGCACATGTATCCCAATGTCCATAGCAGCACTTTCAACAATAGCCAAAATCATGGAAAGAGCCTAAATGTCCATCAACTGACAAATAGACCAAGAAGATGTGGTTTATCTATACAATGAAATACTACATAGCAATGAGAAAGAATGAAATCTGGCCATATGTAGCAACGTGGATGGAACTTGAGGGTGTTATGCTGAGCGAAATAAGTCAGACAGAGAAAGACAGATACCATATGTTTTCATTTATAAGTGGAACAGGAGAAAAGTAGCAGAGGACCATGGGGGAGGAGAAGGGGAAAAATAGTTGCGGAGAGGGAGGGAGGCAAACCATGAGAGACTCTTGAATACTGAGAATAAGCTGAGGGCTGATGGGGGTGGGGGAGAAGGGAAAGGGGTTGATGAGCATGGAGGGCACTTGGGATGAGCACTGGGTGTTATATGGAAACCAACTTGACAATAAACTATGAAATAAAATAATAAAATAAAATAACATAAAATAAAGGCATAGATTTCATTAGAAAAAAAAAGAAAGTGGAATTTCCTGATTGTGAAGGTTTTTTTTTTTAAGACTGCACTGTAAGAGTGGTCTCCTTGATAGAAGATATAAGGCAGAACCCTCCAGTGTCATTGACGAAGCGCTACAATAATTTCCCTTATAACATATTCCTATAGGATTCATTTATTGCATGAAATAAAAGTGAATAGTAGCACACAAAAAAAAGATGTCTTCTACCTCTGTTTGACCCCCCAGAGCCAACCCTTGCTTGCCTTTGAATGAACTGAACCAGACCCAGAGCATCAGACGCAACTGACCTGGACATGCCAGGGGTTTAAAAACTCACCTACCCTCTTCGAGGAGGCACCGGCCAGAGATCTTGCCAGTTTTCCAATAAAGGCTACATGTTGCACCCTTCTCCAGTAGGGTAGGAGCTACCCCCTTTGATGATCTAGAAATAGACTTTACAGATGTCCAGCCAAGTCGAGGATTTAGATGCCTCCTGGTAATAGTCTGTACATACTCTGGATGGATTAAAGCTTTCCCTACCAGGACAGAATGGAGCCAGGAGGTAGCTAAAGTCCTCCTAAAAGAGATTACCCCCAGTTTGGCTTGCTGGCCACAATCCACAACGATAATGGACCTGCATTCGTGGTGGACATTATACAAACTTTAAGCAACTCCCTCAACATCACTTGGAAGCTTCACCGGCCTCGAAGCTCAGGGAAAGTAGAGTAAATGAATCACATCCTCAAGGGCACCTTAACCAAGTTCTGTCAGGAGGCAGACCTGCCATGGCCAGACCTATTACCCCTGGCCTTCTGTGTGTCCGTTGCACATCAAAAACTCAAAGATTCTCCCACTTTAAGCTAATATATGGGAGGCCCTCTCCATGTCTAGGGAGTCTCTCAGGAGACCTAGACCAAATAGGGGATAAGGGAATAAGAGAGCAACTTCCAGCGTTAGGGACCACCCTAAATAAGTTACAGTGATATACCATAAAGAGGGCCCCAATCTCTTTAGGATCTCCTGTACACCCTTTCACACCAGGGGACTCCATCTGGGTCACAGATTGGAAGAAAGGCTCTCTCAAACCACAAGGGACTGGGACTCATACCATTATTCTGACCACCGCCACTGCCCTCAAGGTCACCGATATCATTCCATGGGTTCACCACTCCAGAGTCAAGAGCACCAATCTTGAGGAGCCCCAAAACTTGGAAGACTGACCCAAGTCTGATGAACCCACTCAAAGTGACCTTTTGGAGAGTCCTAGATTCTTAGGATCTTCAGCCCTGCTCCAGTCACATCCCGGAAGCTGGCTGGTCTACGCACAGCAGAAGCTTGAGGGATTGCCATTGTGATAATATAGACTGTCCTTATTCTTTGCCATCGGGTTGGCAGAGGTTATCCCAAAAAGCTGGGGAAACAGTGAGAGTTTCCTGTTTGCACTCACCTTCCTCTTATGAACAGGATGTTCTGTTGGTATTGATTGCCTCTGATCTGGGCCCCATTTGTAAGAGCAGGGCACCTTCAGTCAAAGAGTCTAAGGAGTTTAAAGGCTTAAATATGGTGTAACCTCTTTGATCTGTTGGGTTGCTTGCCAGTAAGTTTGCTAATGCCATTTTGGGGAAGTGTTTGTACTGATGTATGTGCCTCACACTCAAGAAAAAGAGATTGTGCTTAGATTAACCTTTAGCTTTAAGATTCAGGTTAAACGAGCAGTGTTGCTACCCATACTCATAGAGGCAGAAATAGCCACAGGGATAGGGACTGGCATAGGAGGCATAGACTCTTCTGTGGGACCAACAAGTGACTGACTCCCTAGTGTCCCTGCAGAGCCAAATAAGTTCCCTCTCATGAACCTCTTCTCTGCAGAGAGAAAGGGCACCTGCATCTTCTTTGGAGACTTTGTAAACCAGTCAGGAACAGTCACAAGCAAAGTTAAGGGAACTAAGGAAAAGAATCAGTCCATAATAAAGATGATGCCCTCTAATACAGACTAGATGTGTTTAAAGAGGCACCAAAGGGGGGAATGATAGAGAAAATCTGTTGTATGATGGCCAACAGGACTATTAAGAAAACACCTGTCCCTGATCAAAGTCCCCTTTCTGGGTTCTTCCCACCCTGCTTGTCCAGTGCATTAGTGAGGAATGCGGAAGTAACAGGCTATAAATTGTTCCCTCTGCTAATGCTTTGGGCTCACACCTCTGGAGGATGATCTTCTCTGAGCCCACATGTGTAAAATAAACCTCCTGCCTTCCAAGGTCTCTGATTGCCACTTGGTTCTTCTGCTGGGTGATCCAGACCAGATTCTGTAACATCACCATTTGTTATAAAGAAGCCATTCAGCTAATTTTCAGGTCTTTTTTAGAAGGAGTTTTTCCATATGTAGCTGTAGATTTGGTGTGTTAATGGGAGAAGGTGAGTTCAGGATCTTCCAAGCAGCCATTTTGGACCCTAAGAGTTGACTTTCTTTTTATTCCCTAAACATGATTTTCTTTAGTCCTCTGAATGTATTTGTATCTAATATAAACCCTTTTTAGTAGGTCCAACTTCTGGGCTCTCCCAAAGACAATTTTTATTGACTATTTTCCCCCTGTGTACAGGACAAACTTTTTTGTATTTTTGCATATCTCATATTTTTTGTTGTTGAAGCCTAGGATTTCAAATAGTATAGTGTGGCAGCTCTGAAAATCACATCACTAACCCAAAAGTTTTGTTGTTGTTGTCTTTTGATGTTATTTTTGTTGTTGCTACTACTGTTTTATGTGTTTACTGACTTGTCTGAATTCTGGAAGGTCTGTATTATTTGTCTTTTCTGGTTAATGAATTATGTATTTGGATAGTTTAGTTGTCAATTAACCACAATGATATTCTTTTTTTAAAGATTTATTTATTTTTGAGAGAGAAAGCATAAGCAGGGAAGGGACAGAGATAGGTTGGGGATAGTAGATCTGAAATGGGCTCTGTTCTGACAGCAGAGAGCCTGATGCAGGACTTAAACTCATGATCTGTGAGATTATGACCTGAACGGAAGTCAGAAGTTGGATGCTAACTGACTGAGCCACCCAGGTGTCCCAGCCACAATGATATGTATAAGTGTTCTGGTTCATTAAGTATCACACCTTATGCTGAGAAATGCTATGTCTGTTGGGTATGTGTTTAGTGTTCTGGTAGGCAGTTTACATTTATGCTTGGCTTTTACTTTTTGCTTGCACAGAACCTTAGGGTCAATATAGGTAAAAGACTGGGGCCTCTCAGTCCTTCCTGGCATGTACACAATTCTGCATATATTCATGGCTTTTTGGATTCCCAAGATTGAGTCAGAGATTTTTAAAGTCCCGTACGGATATATTACACTCAATTTTCATTTCAGGTTGTTTTTTTAAATATAAAACCCCCTTGAGACTTCAACTCATCATCACCACAGGCTACTGTGTTATTAAAGAATTGCCACTGGTTGTTTCTGATACTCTTGAGGAAATGCCATTTTCAGTAAGCAAGGCCTGAGTTGGGTCAAATAAAAGCAATCCCTAAAGTGGGAGTTTCAAGGAAACTTACAGACAGGACAAATAAAAATGATTCTTTATGTTTAGGGCTTTCAGGGAAGTTTAAACCCATTCCATCCCTCAGATAAACGCTAGGCTGCTGGTCTTCAAGGAATAATTGTGAGACTATTGGTTTTAATGTAAATTATAGAGATAGAGAGAGGAAGATGCAAATAGGAAAAAGTAAAACAAAACACACTAGGAGCATCGGGGTGGCTCAGTTGATTGAGCAACTGATTCTTGATCTCAGCTCAGGTCATGATCTCATAGTCCATGATTTTCCCAAACAAAAACTAAAGAAGTTCATGAACATGACGCCAGCCTTGCAAGAAATTTTTAAGGGGGACCCTTTGAGGGGAGAAAAAAAAGCGAAACAAAAAAAGACCAAGAGCAGCAGCAGCAACAACAACAACAAAAATAGAAAGGACCAGAGAACATCACCAGAAAAATCAACACTACAGGCAACAAATTGACACTAATTCATATCTTCTAATAATCACCCTGAATGAAAATGGACTAAATGCTCCAATAAAAAGATATAGTAGTAGGATGGATAAAAAACAAGACAAAACAAAAAACCCCCACAAGATCCATTTATATGCTGCCAAAAGAGACTCATTTTTTTAAAATGTTTTATTTTTTTCTAGGAGAGAGAGAGAGACAGTGTGAGCAGGGGAGGGTCAGAGAGAGAGGGAGTCACAGACTCTGAAGCAGGCTCCAGGCTCTGAGCTGGCAGTCAGCACAGAGCCCGACGCGGGGCTCGAACCCACGAACCGCGAGATCATGACCTAAGCGAAAATCGGACGCTTAACCGACTAACCCACCCAGGCTCCCCAAAAGAGACTCATTTTAGACCTAAAGACACCCACAGATTGAAAATGAAGGGTTGAAAAAATGTCTATCATGTTAATGGAGGTCATAAGAAAGCCAGAGTAGCCATACAAATAGTAGACAAACCAGACTTTAAAAGATACTGTATGGAGAGATGAAGAAGGCAATTATGTCATAATTAAGGGGTCTATCCATCAAGAAGATCTAACAATTTTAAATATTTATGTACCCAACTTGAAGCACACAAATATATAAATCAACTAATAACAGACATAAGAAAGTCATTGATAATAATATAATAATATAATAATACTAGCAGAATTTAACACCCCACTTACAAGCAGTGGACAGATAATCTTAGCAGTAAATCAACAGGGAAACAAGGGCTTTGAATGACACATTGGACTGTATGGACTTAACAGATATACTCAGAACATTTCATCCTAAAGCAGCAGAATAAACATTCTTCTCAAGTACACGTGGAACATTCTTCACAATAGGTCATATACTGAGTCTCAAATAAGCCCTCAAATAATACAAAAAATTTAAGATGATATCATGCATATTTTTGGATCACAACACTATGAAGCTTGAAGTCAATCACAGTGTTATGCTGAGTGAAATAAGTCAGGCAAAGAAGGACAAATATATGTTTGCACGTATAG
This sequence comes from Hyaena hyaena, assembly GCF_003009895.1. Lineage (NCBI taxonomy): Eukaryota > Metazoa > Chordata > Mammalia > Carnivora > Hyaenidae > Hyaena > Hyaena hyaena. Next base: position 35,894 of record NW_024082728.1, on the reverse strand, counting down.
GACTATTAGGAGGAACTAACAAAGGACCACGGGGGAGAAGAAGGGGGGAAATATTGGGGGAGGGGGAGAGAAGCAAACCATGAGAGACTCTTGAATGCTGAGAACAAACTGAGGACTGATGGGTGGGGGGTAGGGGGAACACTGGGTGTTATATGGAAACCAACTTGACAATAAACTATTGGTAAAAAAATAATAAATTAATAAGCAAGCCAGAAGCTAGGGAATAATGAAAAAAAAAAGGAAATCCCTCAAATACTTGGAAGTTACAGAACATCTTACAAAAGAATAAATGGGTCAACCAGGAAACTAAAGAATAAATTTAAAAAATACATGGAAGCAAATGAAGATCAAGTTACAGCAGTTCCAAACCCTTTGGGATGCAGCAAGGGCAGTCCTAAGAGGTAAATATATTGAAATTTAGGCCTATCTCAAGAAGCCAGAAAGGTCTCAAATACACAACCTAACCTTACACCTAAAGGAGCTAGAAAAGGAACAGCAAATAAAGTGTAAACACAGCAGAAGAAGGGAAATGATAAAGATTAAAGCATAAATAAATGATATGGAAACAAGCAAAAAACAGTAGAACAGATCAACAAAACTAAGAAAGATCTGGTTCTTTGAAAGAATTAACAAAATTGATAACCCCCTAGTCTGATTATCAAAAAGAAAAGAAAAAGAACACAAATATATAAAATCATGAATGGAAGAGGGGAGATCTAAACAAAACCACAGAAACAGAAACCATTATAAGAGAATACTATGAGAAATTATATGCCAACAAACCGGACAATCTGGAAGAAATGGAAAAATCCTTAGAAACTCACAAATTATGAAGGCTGAGACACAAAGAAATTGAAAGTTTGAACAGGGCGTAAACAGCAAAGAAATGGAATCAGCAATCAAAAATCTGCCACAAACAAGAATCCTGGGCCAGAAGGCTTCCCAGGGGTATGACATCAGACACTTAAACAAATAGTTAATACCTAGTCTTCTCAAATTGGTCCAAAAAATAGAACTGGAAGGAAAATTTCCAAACACATTCTATGAAGCCAGCATTACTTTGATTACAAAATCAAAGACCCCACCACAAAGGAGAACTACAGATCGTATCTCTGATGAACATGGATGCAAATATTCTCAACAAGATACTACCAAATTGAATCCAAGAATACATTAAAAGAATTATTCACCATCATCAAATGGGACTTATTCCTGGGCTGTAGGTCTGGTTCAATATTTGCAAAGCAATTAGCATGATACACCACATAAAGGAAAGAAAAGATAAGAACCATATGATCCTGTAGATAGATGTAGAAAAAGAATTTGACAAAATACAGCATCCATTCTTGATAAAAACCCCTCCACATAGTAGGGAATATATGGACCATACCTGAACATCATAAAGGTCATAATATGAAAAACCCACAGATAATGTTACCCTCAATGAAGAAAACTTGAGCCTTTCCCCAATGATCAGGAACAAGATGAGGATGTCCAGTCTCACCATTTCTACTTATAATAGTACTGGGAGTCTTAAGCTCAACAATAAGACAACAAAAAGAAATACAGAGCATACAAATAGGTAAGGGAGAAACCAAACTTTCTGTTTTACAGATGATATTCTCTGTAGAAGACCTGAAAGAATCCACAAAAAATGTCAATACATAAATTCAGCAAAGTTGCAGCATATAAAATCGATGTGCAGAAATATGTTTCATTTTTATATACCAATAATGGAGTAGCAGAAAAAAGTCAATCAATACCATTTAGAATTGCACCAAAAGCCCTAATATATATAGAGGTTTATTCCTGAAGATATGTACTCTGAAAACTATAGAATACTTGTGAAAGATACTTAAGAGGATAGAAAAAAATGGAAAAGAATTCCATGCTCACAGACATAAAGCAACGCAGAGCACTCTAGTCTCACACCACTTCAGCTCCACTTGCCAGGGCAGCTGCAGTGCAAAGGACTTGGAGACCTCGGCCTTAACATGCTTACGCTCCAAATGACTTGCCAGGACACTCCTTAAATAGGACGTCATAGGAGCCTCTGGCCCATGCCCTCCTCAGCATTAGTTGATCCACCAAAACGACCCTTATACAAAGAATCCCAGGAACTCCCATCCTGTGCCCAACATCAGCTCTAAATGCTGTATCAGGGCATCCCTGTATAACACACACTGAATCACCCTAACCTGTTTCCCTCTTAACTCCTGCCAACACACTAGGCTGCCGCAGGTGCAAAGCACCTTGAAACCCCCTGACCCATGCAGTCCTCAGTTACGGCCAGGTGCCAGAGTGACCCCTGTGTAAAAGGTCCCAGAACTCACGCTTATACCCACTTCAGCTTCAGCTGTCCACACAAGGTACTCTCTGAAGGAGAGCCACAGGATTCTCCAGCTTGCAATCATGTTACCATCAGATGTCCAGCCATGGCCCCAACTTTGCAAACAGCTCAAAGACCACTTCTGCCCATACACACCTCTCAGCTCAGGCTACCCCATTAGAATGCCTTCGAATCCCCATTCCATGACATCCACAGTTTCAGCAAGCCAACGAAAATCATCAAGCACACACAGCCTACACAGAGGAAAAGCATACATATTTATTCCTTCTAGCTTATGAGAATTACCTGTTCTACCTAATTCATAGAAACAAACACAGAAAGTTAAGAAAATGAGGAGACAGGAATATGCCTAATGAAAGAACAGCAACAACAAAACTTAATAAAAAGTTGTCCAAAAAGGTCCACAATAAGATACATAATAATTAAAATAGCACAGATTAAAGATAAAGAGAGAATTTTTTAAAATCAAAAAGAGAGAAGCAACTATTTAGGTACAAGAGAAACTCCATAGGCTATCAGATTTTTTAGCAGAAACTTTGCAGGTCAGAAAGGAGTGACATGATATACTCAAAGTACTGGAAAAAGAACCCTCAACCCTGCACCTGAGAATACTCTATCTAGTAAAATTACCAATCATAACAGAGGAAGAGATGAAAAGCCTCCCACACAAATAAAAAGTTAAAGGAGTTCATCAGGAATAAGCCAGCCTTACAACAAATATTAAAGGGACTTCAAGTTGAAAAGGTCATAATTGGGTACAAAATCAACGTGCAGAAATCGGTTGTATTCTTATACACCAAAAATGAAGCAACAGAAAGAGAAATCAAGAAATTGATCCCATTCACAATTGCACAAAAAACCATAAAGTACCTAGGAATAAAACTAACCAAGGATATAAGAGATCTGTATGATGAAAACTATAGAAAACTTATGAAGGAAATTGAAGAAGACACAAAGAAATGGAAAAACATTCCATGCTCATGGATTGGAAGAATAAATACAGTTAAAATGTCATTACTACCCAAAGCCATCTACACATTCAATGCAATCCCAATCAAAATTGCACCAGCATACTTCTCAAAACTAGAACAAACTATCCTAAAATTTGTATGGAACCACAAAAGACTCCGAAGAGCCAAAGTAATATTGAAAAAGAAAACCAAAACGGGAGGTATCACCATACCAGACTTTAGCCTCTACTCCAAAGCTGTTATCATCAAGGCAGTATGGTACTGGCACAAAAACAGACACATAGACCAATGGAATAGAATTGAGAACTCAGAATTGGGCCCAAAAGTATACAGCTAACTAATCTTTGACAAAGCAGGAAAGAATATCCAATGGAAAAAAGACAGCCTTTTTAACAGATGGTGTTGGGAGAACTGGACAGCAACATGCAGAAGAATGAAACTAGTACATTTTCTCACACCATACACAAAGAAAAATTCAAAATGGATAAAGGACCTGAACGTGAGACAGGAAACCATCAAAACCCTACAGTAGAAAGCAGGAAACAGCCTCCTTGACCTCTACCGCAGCAACTTCTTACTTAACACACCCCCAAAAGCAAGGGAATCAAGAGCAAAAGTAAACGATTGGGACCTCATCAAGATTAAAAGATTCTGGAAGGCAAAGGAGAAAATCCATAAAACTAATAGACAACCGATGGAATGGGAAAAGATAGTTGCAAATGACATATCAGATAAAGAGTTAATATCCAAAATCTATAAGGAACTCACCAAACTCCACACCCAAAAAAACAAACATCTCAGTGAAGAAATGGGCAGAAGATATGAATAGACACTTCTCCGAAGAGGACATCCAGATGGCCAACAGACACATGAAACGATGCTCAGCATCCCTCCTCATCAACTCAAAACCACACATAGATACCATCTCACACCAGCCAGAGTGGCTAAAATGAGCACATCAGAGGACTCTAGATGCTGGCGAGGATGTGGAGAAATGGGCACCCTACTACACTTTTTTTGGGATTGTAAACTGGTACAGCCCCTCTGGAAAACAGTGTGGAGGTTCCTCAGGAAACTAACAGTAGAACTCCCCTATGACCCAGCAGTAGCACTGCTAGGTGTTTACCCAAGGGATACAGAAACGCTGATGCATAGGAGCACATGTACCGCAGTGTTCATAGCAGCACTCTCCACAATAGCTAAAACATGGAAAGAGCCCAAGTGTCCATCAACGGACGAATGGATCAAGATGTGGTTTATCTATACGATGGAATACTACATGGCAATGAGAAAGATTGAAATCTGGCCATGTGTCACAACATGGATGGACTTTGAGGGTGTTATGCTGAACGAAATAAGTCAGTCAGAGAAGGACAAATATCATATGTTTACACGTATAGGAGGATTAGGAGGAACTTAATGGAGGACCATGGGGGAGAAGAAGGAGGAAAATAGTGGGGGAGAGAGAGAGTGGCAAACCATGAGAGACTCTTGAATGCTGGGAACAAACTGAGGACTGATGGGTGTGTGGGGGGACGGGGGAGATGGGCATGGAGGAGTGCACTTGTGGGGATGAGCACTGGGTGTTATATGGAGACCAACTTGACAAGAAACTATTCGTTAAAAAAATGAAATAAAATAGAACACATAAAGGAGAGAAAACTAGTCAATATATGAAATGGAAGAATTTTCCTCCAAAGAAATTTCAGGAAAAAATGACAGCTAGAGAGTTTTTCAAAACACATATAAACAATATACCTTATGAAGAATTTAGAATAGTTATAAGATTAATAGCTGGGCCTGAAAAAAGCATAGACGACAGCAGAGAATCTATTGCTGCAGAGATCAAGGAACTAATAAATAGTCACAATGAATTAAAAAGTGCCGTAAATGAGGTGCAAAATAAACTAGATACTGTGACTTCAAGGATGGAGGAAGCAGATGGGAGAATAAGTGAAATACAAGATAAAATTCTGGGAAATGATGAAGCCAAGAGAAATAGTGATAAGAAAATACCATACCATGAGAGGAGAATTAGAGAAGTAAGTGATTCAATGAAATGTAATAATATCCATATCATAGAGGTTCCACCAGAATAAGAGAGAGAGGAAGCGGCACATTAACTTGAACAAATTACATCTGTTCCTTAATACAAAGGAAGGAAGCAGAAATCCAAATCCAGAAGGCACAGAGAACTCCCTTCAGAATCAGAAAGAATAGGTCTTCACTATGGCAATATCATAATTAAACTGGCAAAATACAAAGATACAGAGAGAATTCTGAAAGCATCTAGGGAAAAGATGGGCCTTAACCTACAAGGGTAGACACATAAGGGTAGTAGCAGACCTGTCCACTGAAAATTGACAGGCCAGAAGGGAGTGAAAGGAAATGTTCAATGTGCTGAATAAGAAAAATATGCAACCGAGAATCCTTTATCCAGTAAGGCTGTCATTAAGAATAGGAGAGGGGCGGGGCGCCTGGGTGGCTTAGTCAGTTAAGCGTCCGACTTTCGCTTAGGTCATGATCTCGCGGTTCGTGGGTTCGGGCCCCGCGTCGGGCTCTGTGCTGACTGCCAGATCGGAGCCTGGAGCCTGTTTCAGTCTGTGACTCCCTCTCTCTCTGACCCTCCCCTGCTCACGCTGTCTGTCTGTCTCTCTCTCTCTCCTAGAAATAAATAAAACATTAAAAAAATTAAAAAAATATTAAAAAAAAAAAAAGGAATAGGAGAGGGGCGCCTGGGTGGCTCAGTCAGTCAGTCTTCTGACTTATGCTCAGGTCATGATCTCACGGTCCGTGGGTTTGAGCCCCGCATCGGGCTCTGTGCTGACAGCTCAAAGCCTGGAGTCTGCTTCAGATTCTGTGTCTCTCACTCTCTCTGACCCTCCCAAGCTTGTGCTCTGTCTCTCTCTGTCTCAAAAATAAATAAACATTGAAAAAAAAGAATAGGAGAGAGGGGCACCTGGGTGGCTCAGTCAGTTAAGCGTCCGACTTCGGCTCAGGTCATGATCTCACAGTTTGTGGGTTCAAGCCCCACGTCAGGCTCTGTGCTGACTGCCAGCTCAGAGCCTGGAGCCTGTTTCAGATTCCGTCTCCCTCTCTCTCAGACCCTCCCCTGTTCTCTCTCTCTCTCTCTCTCCTTCAGAAATAAACAAAAGATTAAAAAATAATTAAAACAAAGAATAGGAGAGATAAAGGATTTCCCAGACAAACAAACACTGAAGAAGTTCTTGACCACTAAACCAGCTAGATATCCTAAGCGTGACTCTATGAATGGAATGTTGCAAAGACTACAAAGGGCCAGAGAATCACCACAAGCATGAGACCTACAGATAACTCAATGACACTAAATCCATATCTTTCAATAATAACTCTGATTGTAAATGGACTAAATGCCCCATTCAAATGACATTGGGTTTGAGAATTGATTTAAAATCAAGATCCATCTATATTATATCCACAAGAGAAGCAATTCAGACCTGAGGGCAGCTTCAGATTGAAAGTGAGGGGATGGAGAATCATCTATCATGCTACTGGAAGTCAAAAGAAAGCTAGAGTAGCCATACTTATATAAGACAATCTAGATTTTAAACTAAAGACTGTAATAAGAGATGAAGAAGGACATTATTTCATAATTACAGGGTCTGTCTATCAAGAAGGACTAACAATTGTAAATCTTTATGCCCCCAACATGGATTTCCAAATATATAAATCAATCACTAACATAAGCAATCTTATTGATAAGAATATAGTAATTGCAGGGAATTTTAATATCCTCTTACAGCAATGGACAGTTAATCTAGACAGAAAATCAGTAAAGAACAATGACCCTGAATGATACAATGGGTCAGATGTACTTGACAGATGTATTCAGAACTTTTCATCCAAAATCAGAGGAATACATATTCTTCTCGTGTATACAAGGAATATTCTCCAAGTTAGATCACATACTGAGTCACAAAACAGCCCTCAATAAAGGGGGAGGGCACTTATGGAGATCATCACTGGGAGTTATATGGAAACCAACTTGACAATAAACTATTTAAAAATAAATAAATAAAATTTAAAAACGAATTGAGATCATACCATGTATATTTTTAAATCACAATACTATGAAACTTGCAATCAACCACAAGAAAATATTTAAAAAGCCTCCAACTGCACGGAGGTTAAAGAACATCCTACTAAAGAATGAATGGGTCAACCAGACAATTAAAGAAGAAATTAAAAAAATATATATGGAAGCAAATGGAAATGAATCACAACAGTCCAGACCCTTGGGATGAAGCAAAGGCAGTGCTAAGAGGAAAATACATTGCAGTCCAAGCCTATCTCAAGCAACAAGGAAAATCCCAAATACAAAATCTAACCTCATACCTAAAAGAACTAAAAGCAGAGCAGCAAAGGAACCTCAAAGCCAGCAGAAGTGAAATAATAAAACTGGAGTAGAAATAAACAATATAGCACCTCCCCAAACACAGCAGAATTGATAAATGAATCTAAGAGCTAGTTTTTTGAAAGAATAAACAAAATTGATAACCCCCTACCCAGACTTCTCAAAGATAAAAGAGACAGAAACCAAATAAATAAAATCACAGATCAAAGAGGAGAGATAACAACAAATACCACAGAAATACAAACAATTTTTAGAGAATACTATGAAAAAATTATATACCAACAAACTGGACGACCTGGAAGAAATAGACAAATTCCAAGATATCCACACACTATCAAAACTCAAACGGGGAGAAACAGAAAATTTGAACAGACCCATAACCAGTAAATAAATTGAATCAACCATCAAAAATGTCCTAAAAAATAAGAATCCTGGTCCAGATGGCTTCCCAGGGGAGTGCTACCAGACATTTAAAGCAGAGTCAATACTTATCCTTCCCAAGCTGCTCCAAAAAATAGAAATGGAAGGAAAGCTTCCAGATTCATTTTATGAAGCCAGCATTGCCTTGATTCCCAAATCAGATAGAGACCCAACTAAAAAGAACTACAGACCAATATCCCTGATGAAAATGGATGTAAAAATTCTCAAAAATATACTACCAAATCGAATTCCACAGTATATTAAAAGAATTATTCACCATGATTAAGTGAGATTCATTCCTGGGCTGCAGGGCTGGTTTGATATTTGCAAATCAATCAATGTGATACATCACATTAATAAAAGAAAGGATAACAGCCATATGATCCTGTCAATAGATGCAGAAAAAGCATTTGACAAAATACAGCATCATTTATTAATAAAAACCATCAAGAAAGTCAGGATAGATGGAACATACCTTAGCATAATAAAAACCATATATGAAAAGCCCACAGCTAATATCTTCCTCAAAAGGGAAAAATTGAGTTTTCACCCAGAGATCAGGAACACGACAGGGATGTCCACTCTTACCACTGTTGTTTAACACAGTGTTAGATGTCCTGGCATCAGCAATCAGAGAACAAAATGATATAAAAGGCATCCAAATAGGCAAAGAAGAAGTAAGACTTTCACTTTTCTCAGATGACATGATACTCTACATGGAAAACCAGAAAGACTCCACCAAAAATCTGCTAGAACTGATACATGAATTTGACAATATCATAGGATACAAAATCAATGTACAGAAATCAGTTGCATTTTTATACACCAATAATGAATCAACAGAAAGAGAAATCAATCCCATTTACAATTGCACCACGAACCATAAAATACCTAGAAATAAACTGACCCAAAGATGTGAAAGATCTGTATGCTGAAAACTATAGAAAGCTTATATAAGAAATTTCAGAAGATACAAAGAAATTCAAAAATATTCCATGCTCATGGATTAGAAGAACAAGTATTGTTAACATGTCAATAGTACCCAAAGCAATCCACACTTTCAGTGCAATGCCAATCAAAATTGTACGAGCATTCTTCTCAGAGCTAGAACAAACAATCCTAAAATTTGTTTGGAACCACAAAAAACCCTGAATAGCCAAAGTAATGTTGAAAAAAAAAGCCAAAGCGGAAGGCATTGTAATCCCAGATGTTAGCCTCTACTACAAAGCTGTAATCATCAAGACAGTATGGCATATGCACAAAAAGTAGACACATACAACAATGAGATAGAATACAGAACTCAGAATTAGATCCACAAATGTATGGTCAACCAATCTTGACAGAGCAGGAAAGCATATCTAATGGAATAATAACAGTCTTTTCAGCAAAGTTTTCAGAACACTGGTCACCAAAATCCAGAAGAATTATTCTGGATGACTTTCTTACACCATAAACAAAAATAAACTCAAAATGGATGAAAGACCTAAATGTGAGAATCAAAACCCTATGAGAAAACAGGCAACAACCTCTTTGACTTAGGCTGCAGCAACTTCTTACTTGACATGTCTCCAGAGGCAAGGGAAATAAAAGCAAAAATGAAATATTGGGACCTCATTAAGATAAAAAGCTTCTGCACTGCAACAGAAACAATCAAGAACACTAAAAGGCAACAGACAGAATGAGAGAAGATATTAGTAAATGACAGATCAGATAAAGGGTTAGTATCCAAAATCTATAACAAAACTCAACACCTGAAAAGCAAACAATCCAGTGAAGAAATGGGCAGAAGACATTAATAGACACTTTTCCAAAGAAGACACCCAGATGGCCATCAGACACATGAAAAGGTGCTCAACACCATTCATCATCAGGGAAATCCAAATCGAAACCACACTGAGATACCACCTCACACTGGTCAGAGTGGCTAAAATTAACAACTCAGGAAATAACAGATGTTGGGCAGTATGTGAAGAAATGGGAACCCTCTTGCACTATTGGTGGGAATGCAAAATTTTGCATCCACTGTGGAAAATAGTGTGGAGGTTCCACAAAAAATAAATAAATAAATAAAAATAAAAAATAAAAATGGAACTATCCTATGATCCAGCAATTGCACTGCTAGAAATTTATCCAAAAGACTACAAATACATAGAAATTTAAAAACATGCTACTAAACAATTAATAGGTCAGTGAGGAAATAAAAGAGGAAATAGGGGCGCCTGGGTGGCTTAGTCGGTTAAGCGTCCGACTTTCGCTTAGGTCATGGTCTCGCGGTTCGTGAGTTCGAGCCCCGCATCGGGCTCTGTGCTGACTGCCAGCTCAGAGCCTGGAGCCTGTTTCAATCTGTGACTCCCTCTCTCTCTGACCCTCCCCTGCTCATGCTGTCTCTCTCAGTCTCTCCTAGAAATAAATAAAAAAACATTTTAAAAAAAAGAGGAAATAAAAAAGTACATGGACTCTGAGTTGAAGGATACAAACCCTAACCTTAACCTTAACCCTAACCCCAAAACTAGATTTGAGAAAGTGGCTTACTGAACACATGATAAGAAAAACTGAGAAGTAGCCTATTAATCCTGGAGAAGTACCCAAACATTTAAGAATTGGTAGTATTTCTAATAGGACTCCTGGAAGATGGCAGCAGATTAGGGGGTCCCTAGGCTTCTCTTGTTCCAGAAATACAAATACATAACTATAAAATTATCCTGATTACCCCAGAAATCGACCTGAAGTCTGACAGATCAACCCTACAACTAAAAGGAGAAGAGGACATATCAAAGAAGGTCGGAATTGCAGAGACATGGTTTAGAGGAGAAATGGGTATTGACTGCTGTGGATGGGAGGGCGATATGATCACCGAGAATCGTGAGGAAGAGAGAAGCATACAGGAAAACACACAAGGAGAACATTTCCCCAAAGACATTGGCTTCGAATACAAGGCTGGATTTCATGAGTTCTTGCAACCAATGGGGCTTAAAGCCGAGAGTTTTAAAGATTAGTGGGCTTGACAGGGATAGAGCCTGGAAAGCACTGTCCTGCTTCTGGAGAGAAGGGAGAAATACACCCAGAGTGCAGACAGAATGGAAACAGAGATCTGAAGAATGCCTTCTGGACACAGGGAAGAGATTATAAGAGTGAATCCCTGAGAGGCAGTATTCACAAAGGTACTTGTTTGGGAACAATGGAGCTGGAGGGCACGGTATACCTGCTCCATGCCTTAGCATAAATAAACACAGAGTCACCTGAGGGAAGCAATGAAGCACTATCACTGGTTGCCTAACTTGCTTACACCAAGCACAACACCCCTGAGCTCTGGCCAGACTGCCCTTCTTAGTCAAGTTTGCCTCAGTCCCAGTGTGGCAGGCATCTCCATCAGCAGAACAGAAAGAAAAACTACCCACACCACTCTCCCTACCAAAGAATTCTGTAGAGCCTCAAATCTGGTGGAAGTAGTGTCAGGTTTCATTTCCCAAGTAGATCAGAGCAAACTTAGTTAAAACTTGCCACATTCAGCCCAGGGTCCAAATACTTGACAGAAGGCAAGGAGAACCTCTGCAGACACCTGGACTGAAGGATAGAGAAGCCATAACGCAATGGCAGAACACACACAGGACACACTAGAGATACTCCCTGAAGTGCCACTCCTTGGGAATTACATGACCTCTTTTTCATAAAGCCACCTCTCTCAGGAGCAGGAGACATAACTGGCTTTTCTAACACAGAGATGTAGAAAAATGTGATGACAGAGAAGTTCATCCCAAAAGAAAGAACAAGATATGTTATGGCCAGAGATCTTATCAAAACAGATATAAATAACATACCTGAAGGAGAATTTAAAGCATCGTGAGAATACTCATTGTGCTTGGAATAAGAAGACATCAGTAAGAACTCTACTAAAGACACAAAAGATTAAAAAAAAGAGAGAGAGAGAGAATCAACTAGAGATGAAGAATGCAAGGAGGAGATTGGAAACAAGCATGTTGAAATGACCAGCATTCTGGAAGAGGCATAAGAACAAATCAGGATCTAGAAGACAAAATAATGGATCTAGAAGACAAAAATAATGAAGGTGAACAAAATAGAGAAAGAATAATTATGCAAGATGAGAATAGACTTAGAGAACTCTGACTCCATCAAACATAATAACCTTTGTATTATAGGAGTCCCAGAAGAAGAAAGGGATACAGAAAATTCATTTAAGGAAATAATAGCTGAAAACCTAACTTATAGAGGGATGAAATAGACATCCATATACAGCAGGCACAGAGAACACTCATCAAAATCAACAAAAACAGGCCAACTCCGAGACATATTGCAATTGGATTTGCAAAATATAGTGATAAAAAAAAGAATCTTCAAAGCAGCAAGATAAACGATATCTTTACCTTATAAGGGAAAACTCATAAGGTTAGCTGGAGATTTTTTATATATTGGGAAAAATCTGTAGCCAAGAACACCCTATCAAAGCTATTATTCAAAATAAAAGAGATGCAAAGAATTTCCCAGATAAACAAAACTTACAGGGGCCATGAACATTAAACCAGCCCTGTGAGAAATATTAAAGGGAAATCTTTGAGAGGGAAAGGAAAGGCCAAAAGTGACAAAGACAAAAAAGGATCATAGAAATCTCCAGAAAAAACAAAACAAGTAGTAAAATGGAAGTAAATACATATCTATCAATAATTAGTTTGAATATAAAGGGAATGTTCTATTCAAAAGACATAGTGTGTCAGAGTGGAATATATAAAATACATAGATGTAGCCACTGCTTCCTACAATAAACAAATTTTAGGTCTCAGGAAAGCTACAGATTTTTGAAAATAATACCTTTGTTCTCTATTTGGTTATCAAAATACTTGCAAATTCATTTTTACCAAAGGCAGCATATTTAAAAACGGATTAATATTATAGACATCAAATCCTATTGCAATAGAATTTTTTATGTTTAAACTTTTATGAGCTTTATTTCTTTTTTATGAATATTTAAACATTTATATCCAAGCTAGTTAGCATATAATGCAACAATTCTGGGTTCTCTAGTCTATTCCACTGGTCTATGTATCTATTTTTGTGCCAATACCATACTGTCTTGATGGTTACAGCTTTGTAGTAGAAGCTAAAGTATGGGATTCTAATGCTTCCCGTTTGGTTTTCTTCCTCAATATTATGTTGGATATTCAGGGTCTTTTGTCGTTCCATACAAATTTTAGGATTGTTTGTTCTGGCTTTGAGAAGAATGCTTGTGTAAATTTGATTGGGATTGCATTGAATGTGAAGATTGCTATGGGTACTAATGATATTTTAACAATATTTATTCTTCTGATCCATGAATATGGAATGTTTTTCCATTTCTTTGTGTCTTCTTCAATTTCCTTCATAAGTTTTCCATAGTTTTCATCATACATATCTTTTACATCTTTGGTTAGGTTTATTCCTAGGTATTTTATGGGCCTTGCTGCAATTGTGAATGGGATCAATTTCTTGATTTCTCTTTCTGTTGCTCCATAATTGGTGTATAAAAATGCAACCGATTTCTGTACATTGATTTTGTACCCTGCGACTTTGGTGAATTCATGGATCAGTTCAAGTAGACTTCTGGTGGAGCCTGTCAGGTTTTCCATGTAGAATATCAAGTCATCTGCATAAAGTGAAAGTTTGACTTCATCTTTGCCATTTCTGGTGCCTTTTATTTCCTTTTATTGTCTGATTGCTGATGCTAAGTCTTCTAGCACTATGTTAAACAACAGTGGTGAGAATGGACATCCTTGTTGTGTTCCCGATCCCAGGGGGAAAGCTCTCAGTTTTTCCCCATTGAAGATGATATTAGCTGTGGGCTTTTCATTAATGGCTTTTATGATTTTTAAGTAAGTTCTTTCTATCCCGACACTCTCAAGAGTTTTTATAAAGTAAGGATGCTGTATTTTGTCAAATTCTTTTCCTGCATCTATTGACAGGGTCATATGTTTTTTATATTTTCTTTTATTAATGTGATGCATTACATTGATTGATATGTGAATATTGAACAACCCCTGAAACCTGGGAATTAATCCTGCTTGATCATGGTGGATAATTCTTTTTATGTGCTGTTGCATTCGATTTGCAAGTATCTTTTTGAGTATTTTTCCATCTGTATCCATCAAGGATATTGGCCTGTAGTTCACCCCCTTTTTATTCCGGGTCTCTGTTTGTTTTGGGAATCAAAGTGGTGCTGGCTTCATAGAAGGAGTCAGGAAGTTTTCCTTCCATTTCTATTTTTTGGAATAGCTTGAGAAAAATGGGTATTAACCCTGATTTAAATATCTAGTAGAATTCTCCAGGAAAGCCATCTGGTCCAGTGCTCTTATTTGTTGGGACATATTTGATAACTGATTCAATTTCTTCACTGGTAATGGATCTGTTCAGATGTTCGGTCTCTTCCCGTGTGAATTTTGTTAGTGTGTGTGTTTAGGAATTTGTCTATTTCTTCTAGGTGGTCCATTTTGTTCACATACAATTTTCATAGTATTTCCTGATAATTACTTTTATTCCTAAAGGATTGGTTGTGATAGATCCATTTTCATTCATGATTTTGTCTGTTTGGATGCTGTCTTTTCTTTTTGAGAAACCTGGCTAGAGGTTTGTCAATTTTGTTTATCTTCTCAAAACAAACAAACAAACAAACAACTCTTCGTTTCATTGATCTGTTCAACTGTTTCTTTTGGATTCTCTATTGTTTATTTCTGTCCTAATATTTATTATTTGTCTTGTTCTGCTAGTTTTGGGGTGCTCTTGCCGCTCTCCTCCTAGTTCTTTAGGTGCACTGTTAGATTTTGCATTTGAACTTTTTTAGTTTCTTGAAATAAAGAGTTTGGATAGTTGTATTTTCATTTTCATTTGTTTCCATATTTTTTAAAATTTCATCTCTAATTGCCTAGCTGTTCCATTCATTCTTTTGTAGGGTGTTCTTTAACCTCCATGTTTTTTGGAGGTTTTCCAGACTTTTTCCTGTGTTGATTTCAAGTTTCATCGGATTGTGATCTGAAAGTGTGCATGGTATGATCTCCATTTTTTTTATTTTTTGAGGGCTGCTTTATGAACCAGTATTTGTTCTATCTTGGAGAATGTACCATGTGCACTCAAGAAGAAAGTGAATTTCGTAGCCTCAGGATATAAAGTTCTAAATATATCTCTCAAATCTATCTGGTCCAATGTGTTTTTCAGGTCCATTATTTCTTTAGTGATTTTCTGTCTAGTTGTTCTATCTATTTCTGTAAGTGGAGTATTAAAATCTTCTGCAATTAGCACATTCTTAACAACAAAATTATTTCTGTTTGTGATTCATTGTTTTATGTATTTGGATGCTTCTGAATTTAGTGTGTAGACATTTATAATTGTTAGATCTTCCTGATGGATAGACCGTGGCATTATGATAGAATGCTCTTCTTCATCTTTTGTTACTCCCTTAACTTTAAAGTAAGTATGGCTATTCCATCTTTCTTTTGACTTCCTGTAACATGATAGATATTTTTCCATCCCCTTACATTCAATCTGATGATGTCCTCCTGTCTAAAATGAGTTTCTTATAGACAGCAAATAGATGGATTTTTTTTATTTTTATCCATTCTGCTACCCTATATCTTTTGATTGGAGCTTTTAGTCCATTTACATTCAGTGTATTACTGAAATATATAAGTTTAGAGTCATTGTGTTCCCTGTAGGATTCATGCTTGTAGTGGTGTCTCTGGTACTTTGTGTTCCTTGTAACATTTCCCTCATAGAGGCGCCCTCAGGATTTCTTGTAGGGCTGTTTTAGTGGTGATAAATTATTTCAATTTTTGTTTGTTTAGGAAAACCTTTATCTCTCCTTCTATCCTGAATGATAGGCTTTCTGTATAAAGATTCTTGGCTGCATATATTTTCTGTTTTTCATATTAAAGATTTCCTGCCATTCCTTTCTGGTCTGCCAAGTTTCAGTAGATAGGTCTGTCACCACTCTGATAGGCTTCCCTTTGTATGTTAGAGTCATTCTTTCCCTATCTGCTTTCAGAATTCTCTTTCTCCTTGTACTTTGCCAGTTTCACTATGATATGTCATGCAAAAGATCAATTCAAGTTACACCTAAGGGTAGTTCTCTGTACATCTTAGATTTCAATGTCTGTTTCCTTCCCCAGATTGGGGAAGTTCTCAGGTATAATTTGTTGAAGTACCCCTTCAGTGCCTTTCTCTCACTCCTCGTCTTCAGGAATTCTTATGACATGCATATTGTTCCGTTTGTATTACTCAGTTCTCGAATTGTCCTTTCATGCTCCTGGATCAATTTTTCTCTAATCCTTGGTTTCCTCTTTTTCTATAATTTTGTTTCTAATTCACCTAGTCTCTTCTCTGCTTCTTCAATCCGTGCAGTGGCTGCCTCCATTTTATTCTGCACCTCTTTTATAGCATTTTTTAATTTTTCTTTTCTTTTCTTAAATAGATTATTGTCAAGTTGGTTCCATATAACACCCAGGGCTCATCCCAACAACTGCCCTCCCTAATGCTCATCACCCCCCTTCCCCTCTCCCCCACCTCCATCAGCCCTCAGTTTGTTCTCAGCATTCAAGAATCTCTCATGGTTTGCCTCCCTCCCTCTCCCCAACTATTTTTCCCCTTCTTCTCCCTCATGGACCTCCGTTAGCTTCCTCCTAATCCACCTATATGTCCAAACATATGGTATCTGTCCTTCTCTGCCTGCTTATTTCGCTCATCATAATACCCTCTAGTTCTATCCATGTTGCTACACATGGCCAGATTTCATTCTTTCTCATTGCCATGTAGCATTCCATTGTATAAATATACCACATCTTCCTGATCCATTCAACAGTTAATGGACCCTTAGGTTCTTTCCATGTGTTGGCTATTGTTGAGAGTACTGCTATGAACATTGGGGTACATGCATCCCTATGCGTCAGCACTCCTGTATCCCTTGGGAAAATCCCGAGCAGTGCTACTGCTGGGTCATAGGGGAGTTCTATTTTAAATTTTTTGTGGAACCTCCATACTGTTTTCCAGAGGGGTTGCACCAGTTACATTCCCACCAACAGTGTAGTAGGGTGCCCAATTCACATTCTTGACAGCATCAAGAGTCTCCTGATTTGTTCATTTTAGCCACACTGACCATCATGAGGTGGTATCTCAGTGTGATTTTGATTTGTATTTCCCTGATGATGAGGGACGCTGAGCATCGTTTCATGTGTCTGTTGGCCATCTGGATGTCCTCTTTGGAGAAGTGTCTGTCCATGTCTTCTGCCCATTTCTTCACTGCATTATTTGTTTCTCGGGTATGGAGTTTGATGAGTTCCTTATAGATTTTGGATGCTAGCCCTTTATATGATATGTCATTTGCAACTATCTTTTCCCATTCTGTCAGTTGCCTATAAGTTTTATTATTTCCTTTCCCATGCAGAAGCTTTTAATCTTGATGAGGTCCCAATAGTTCATTTTTGCTCTTGATTCCCTTGCCTTTGGGGATGTGTCAGGTAAGAAATTGCTGCGGTGGAGGTCAAGGAGGTTGTTTCCTGCTTTCTGCTCTAGGGTTTTGATGGTTTCCTGTCTCACGTTCAGGTCCTTTCTCCATTTTGAGATTATTTTTGTGTATGGTGTGAGCAAATGATCTAGTTTCATTCTTCTGCATGTTGCTGTCCAGGTCTCCCAGCACCATCTGATAAAGAGGCTCTTTTGAGGCGCCTGGGTGGCTCAGTCGGTTGGGCGTCTGACTTGTGCTCAGGTCATGATCTCGTGGTCTGTGGGTTCGAGCCCCACATTGGGCTCTGTGCTGACAGCTCAGAGCCTGGGGCCTGTTTCGGATTCTATGTCTCCTTCTCTCTCTGCCCCTCCCCAGCTCGTGCTCTGTCTCTGTCTCAAAAATAAATGAACGTTAAAAATAAAAAAAAAAATAAAGAGGGTGTCTTTTGTCCATTGGATACTATCTCTGGCTTTGTCAAAGATTAGTTGGCTGTACATTTGTGGGTGCAATTCTAAGTTCTCTATTCTATTCCATTGGTCTATGTGTCTGTTTTTGTGCCAATATTCTACTGTCTTTAGGATTATAGCTTTGTAGTAGAGGCTAATGTTTGGGATGGTGATGCCTCCCATTTGGGTTTTCTTCTTCAATATTACTTTGACTATTTGGGGTCTTTTGTGCTTCCATACACATTTTAGGATAGTTTGTTCTAGTTTTGAGAAGAATGCTGGTGCAATTTTGATTGGGATTGCATTTAATGTGTAGATTGCTTTGGGTAACAATGACATTTTTACATTAATCTTCCAATCCATGAGCATGGAATGATTTTCCATTTCTTTGTGTCTTCTTCAATTTCCATCATCAGTTTTCTACAGTTTTCATCATACAGACCTATTATATCTTTTGTTAGGTTTATTCCTAGGTATTTTATGGTTTTTTGTGCAATTGTGAACGGCATCAGTTTCTTGATTTCTTTTTCTGTTGCTTCATTACTGGTATATAAAAATGCAACCGATTTCTGTACATTGATTTTGTATCCTGAAACTTTGCTGAATTCATGGATCAGTTCTAGTAGGCTTCTGGTGGAATCTGTCAGGTTTTCTATGTAGAGTATCATGTCGTCTGCAAAAAGTGAAAGTTTGACTTCTTTGCCAATTCTGATGCCTTTGATTTCCTTTTGTTGTCTGATGGCTGATGCTAGGACTTCCAGCACTATATTAAACAACAGTAAATGAGAGTGGACATCCCTGTCTTGTTCATGATCTCAGCAGGAAAGCTCTCAGTTTTTCCCCATTGAGGATAATGTTAGAGGACTTCTCATAGATGGCTTTTATAATGTTTACGTAGGTTCCTTCTATCTCGTCTTTTTTGAAGGTCTTTATTAAGAAGGGATACTGTATCTTGTCAAATGCTTTTTCTCATCTATGACAGGATCATATGGTTTTTATCTTTTCTTTTGTTAATGTGATGTATCAATTTGTAAATACTGAACCAGCAAATACTGAACCAGCCCTGTAATCCAGGAATGAATCCCACTTAATCATGGTGGATAATTCTTTTTTATGTGCTGTTGGATTCTATTTGCAAGTAAAGCCTCGCTAGTGGTTTGTTTATTTTGTTTATTTTTTGAAAAAAAAAAAAACAACTCTTGTTTTCGCTGATCAGTTCAACTGTTTTTGGTTTCTTTATTGTTTATCTCTGCCCTGATTTTTATTATTTCTTTTCTCTTGCTGGATTTGGGGTACTCTTGTTGCTCTCCTTCTATTTCCTTTAGTATTTATGGTATTTTTTAATTCATCACAACTGTTTTTAAGGTCCATAGTCTTTGTTGCAATAGCTTCTCTGATGTCTTCCATGCTTTTTTCAAGCCCATCGATTATTTTTATGAGGATTGTTCTAAATTCTTGTTCAGTTATGTTGCTTATATGTGTTTAGACCAATTATCTAGCTGTCACTTATTTCTGGAATTTCTTTAGGGGAAAGTTCTTCTGTTTCATCGCTTTGGTTGTTTTTCTGTCTCTTGTCAGTTTTAAAACCTTGTTATGCACTCTGTACCTGTGAGTACTGCTATATTGAAGGAGGCTCATTGACTGTCGAGGACCTGTCCATTCAGGAAGTGTTCTTTTAATGGTGTCCCTTAGTCTCTTTTGTTGTGCCTTTGGTTATTTTATTTCCCTAGTCATAGTGATATTTGGGACTCTCTACCATGTGTACTTTTGCTTTTTCCTTGAAGTAGCCCTGGAAAGGAAATTAGACAGACAATCAAACAGGGAACAAAAGCATAGAAATGTGCAAACAAATGAAACAAGCAATCAAATCAAAAGGGAGAGAAAACAACAACAAAACAAAACAAAAGACAAAGGGAGTCTAAAAGCATAAAACCAGAAATCCCAGCTACAAATAAAGATCAGGATGGAGGCAGTACTTATGGAAGAGCATAACAAAGAGAGAAATGACAGGGTGGGATAAGGAGAAATTGAACTTTAATCAGGCAGATAGACTAAAAGACTTAATTCAGATAGAGAAAAAGGAGAATACAGCAGGAGGTGAGGAGAAAAAAAAATCAACGAAGATAATGTTATGCTGAGAAACTATATAATCTGATTATTTCAGAGAAATAGGAAGGTAACGATGGAGGTGTAGAATATACATGAAGAGAATAGATTAAATGTGACTGTTTAACCAAACCTATAACCAGAGTACCCAGTCCAGGGGAGGGGAGAGATAAGAATGAGATAAAGGAGAATATATCTGAATAGCAAGAATTGATCTAGAGTTAATCACAGCAATGCATCAATGTTGGTCTTGGCAGAGGGTCTGTCTCTTTCTACAGCATCCATCCAGCTCTGGTAACAAAGCACTATGCAATGCAGATGGGTATCATTTGGTGTAGAAGGGTCTAGCTCCCACCGTGGGTCTAGTGGGCAGCTCCCTGAGGCCCCACTTTGGTGGTTGTGGGGAGAAAAATGGCATTGCCCCAGGCCCTTCTCGAACCAAGCATTGCAAATCACTCTTTTGGGTCAGATATCACTGTTTCACGGGTGCAGCCAAGGTGGGCTGTGTTCTATGTCCTGCCCCCATCTTTGTTTCCAGCTCTTACTCCGTGTATAGTAATGATACTGCCCAAAATGTAATCCCGCAAACCGGGGCACTTCCTAGCTGGGGATTGAGTAGGGGAACAGTTTCTCCTGATGCCGCCTGAGTCCCTTGTGTACAGTCTGTACCAGAGGAAATTTCTGTGACTGGGGCACCCAGCCATAAGAAGCCTCCACAGTTAGAGTTAGTATCTCTCTCTGAACACCCTGTGGTTAGAGATAGGATGATAGGATAGCACTCTGTCCCAGGCAGAGGTTTTTCTCTTCTCCAGGGATAGTTCTAGGAGCAGTTTCAGCCACTCTTTTCTCTTTGTGTCTCCATAGAGGGGGCTCCCTCCCCTCTGTGCCTCCGATTTCCAGCCTGTTTTTATTTTCCCCTGTTTGCAGTCACGTACCAATGAGGCTGTCTTCTTAGTGGACTCTGTCTCGTTTCCTCCCAGACTCTTGTGGTTCAGCATCTTTTGGTTTCAGCCCTTCTTTGAGAAATGCAGGCAGGAAGTATGGAACTCCCTACTTCTCCCCCATCTTACCTTCCCCTCCCATCAGATGTCTTTTAGTTTTGCTGATTGTTTCCTTTGCCGTGCAGAAGCTTTTTATTTTGATGAGGTCCCACTAGCTCATTTTTGCTTTTGTTCCCTTGCCTCCAGAGATATGTTGAGTGCGAAGTTGCTGCAGCCACGGTCAAAGAGGTTCTTGCCTGCTTTCTTCCCAAGGATTTTAATTGTTTCCAAGACAGCTGCAGATTGAAAGTGAGGGGATGAAGAAACACTTATCATGCAAATGGATAACAAAATAAAATTGGTATTGGACAAACTAGAATTTAAAACAAAGATTTTACCAAGAGACATGGAAGGGTACTATATAATAATAAAGGGACAATGCAATAGAGTGCCTGAGTGGCTCAGTCAGTTAAGAGTCCGACTTTGGTTCAAGTCATGATCTCACAGTTCCTGGATTTGAGCCCCACATCAGGCTTTGTGCTGACAGCCAGCTCAGAGCCTGGAGTCTGTTTCAGATGCTGTCTCTCTCTCTCTCTTTCTCTCTGAAGCCTCCCCTGCTCATGCTCTCTCTCTCTCTCTCGCTGTCTCTCTCCCTCTCTCTCTCTCAGAAATAAATAAAACATTAAAAAAATAAAATAAATAAAGGGACAATCCAAGAAGAACACATAACAATTTTAAATATGTTAAATGCATCAAACATGATAGCATGGAAATCTATAAAAATATTTAAATACAAACAGAAAAGAACTAATTGATAATGATACAATAATAGTTGAGAATTTTAACTCAGAACATTCTATCCTAAAAGACCACAATACAAATTCTTTTCTAGTGCACATGAGATGATCTCCCATTACATGTTAGAGCACAAATTTGGTTCCAATAAATATAAAATTATTGCTATCATATCATAACAATGGTTTTCTAACCATAACATAATGAAACTAGAAGTCAACCACAAAAAAAATTATGGAAAGATACAAATACATGGAGGTTAAATAACATGCTACCAATAAATGAATGAACCAACCAGAAATCAAAGAAGAGATTTTTAAAAATACATGGAGAAATGAAAATAAAAACACATTTGAAAACCTTTGAGATGCAGTACAAGTGGTCATAAGAGGGAAGATTATAACAATAGTGGCCTATGTAAAGAATGAAAAAAAAATACTCAACCTGACCTTACACTAAAAGGAGCTAGAGGGTCACCTGTGTGGCTCATTTGGTTATGCATCTGACTTCGGCTCAGGTCATGATCTTACGGTCCCTAAGTCTGAGCCCCGCGTCGAGCTCTGTGCTGACAGCTCAGAGCCTAGAGCCTGCTTCAGATTCTGTGTCTCTTTCTCTCTTTGCCCCTCCCCTGCTTGCTCTCTGTCTCTGTCTCTCAAAATAAAATAAAGACATAAAAAATTTTTTTAAAAGGAGCTAGAAAATGAACAAGAAATAAAACCTAGAGAAAGCAGAAGGGATATAGTAAAGATTAGAGTAGAAATACATGATACAGAAACAACAACAACAACAAAAGTAAAACCCACAGTAGAACAGATCAGTGAAACTAGGAGCTGATTCTTTGAAAAAAAAAAAAAAGTGAAATTAATAACCCCCTACCTAGACTTATCAAAAAGAGAAGATAAAAAATCCAAATAAAAGAAATCACAAATGAGAGTGTAGAAATAACAACCAACAAAACAGAAATACTAACAATTATAAGAGAATAATATGAAAATTATATGGCAAAAAAAAACAGAAATTTTTGAAGAAATAGATAATTCTTAGAAACATATAAACTATCAAAACTGAAACAGGAAGAACTAAAAAATTTGAAGAGGCTGATAAACAGCAAAGAAATTGTATCAGTAATCAAAAAGCTCCAACAAACAAAATTCCAGGACCAGATGGCTTCACAGGAAAATTCTTCCAAACATTTAAAGAGGAGTTAATAACTATTTTTCCAAAATATTAAAAAAAATTGAAACGGAAAAATAAAAACTCCTAAACTCCTTATATGAGGCCAGCATTAACCTGATTCCAAAAGCAGACAAAGACTCCACTAAAAAAGAGAAGTACAGGGGCACCTGGGTAGCTCAGTATGTTTAGGGTTCAACTCTAGGTTTTGGCTTAGGTCATGATCTCACAGCTTGTGAGTTCAAGATTGATCTCTGTGCTTATTGCATGGAGCCTGCTTGGGATTCTCTGTCTTTGTCTCTGCCCTCCCCTGCTTTTGCTTTTTATCTGTGTGTGTGTGTGTGTGTGTGTCTCAAAAATAAATAGGGGCGCCTGGGTGACTCAGTTGGTTAAGCACACAACTTCGGCTCTGGTCATGATCTCACAGCTCATGAGTTCAAGCCCTGCATCAGGCTCTGTGCAGACAGCTGAGCGCCTACAGCTTGGTTTGGATTCTGTGTCTCTGTCTCTCTCTCTGCTCCTCCCCTACTTGTGTTCTGTTCCTATCTATCTCTCAAAAATAAATAAATAATTTAAATTTTTTAATAAATAAATAAACATTAAACAAAAGAGAGAAGTGCAGACAATATTCCTGATGAATATGGATGCAAAAATTATCAACAAAATACTAGAAAACTGTATCTCACAGTACATTAAAAGAATCATACAACACATTCAAGTATGATTTATTACTGGGTTGAAAGAATGGCTCAATATTCATAAAGCATTCAACATGATACACCACATTAATAAAAGAAGGAGTAATAACTATATGAGCCTCTCAATAGATACATTAAAAATATTTGACAAAGTACAACATCAATTCTTGGTAAAACAAAAAAATGCAACAAAGTAGGGATAAAGGGTACATAATTCAACATCATAAAGGCCTTTTATGAAAAACCCACAGCTAATATCATACTCAGTGGGGAAAAACAGAGCTTGTCAGGAACAAGACAAGGATGTTCAGTCTCACCGCTATTATTTAATATAGTACTCGAAGTCCTAGCCTCAGAAATAAGACAATGAAAATAAATAAAATGCACACAAATTGACAAGGAAGAAGTCAAACTTTAACTAATGTAGACAACATGATATTCTACATAGAAAACCCAAAAGACTCCACAAAAAATTGCTAGAACTGATACATTTATTCAGTAAAGTCACAGGATACAAAAATCAATGTACAGAAATATGTTGCATTTTTATACACCAATAATGAAGCAACAGAATGAGAAGTCAAGGAATTGATCCCATTTATACTTTAACCGAAGGAAAAAAAAAGATATCTAGGAATACACCTAATCAAAAAGATAAAAGATCTGTATTCTGGAAATTATAAAACGTTTATGAAAGAAATTGAAGATGACACTAAAAAAAAAAAATGGAGAGAAATTCCATGCTCAAGGATTGGAACAAATATTGTTAAAATGTCTTTAGTACCCAAAGCAACCTACCCATTTAATGTAATCCTTATCAAAATATCACCAGCATTTTTCACAGAGCTAGATCAAACATTCCTAAAATTTGTATAGAACTACAAAGGACCACGATTTGCCAAAGCAATCTTGAAAAAGAAAAGGGAGGCTGGAGGTATCACAGTTCCAGACTTCAAGTTATATTACAAAGACATAGTAGGGGTGCCTGGGTGGCTCAGTCGGTTAAGCGTCCGACTTCGGCTCAGGTCATGATCTCACGGTTCATGGGTTTGAGCCCCGCATCGGGCTCTGTGCTGACAGCTAGCTCGGAGCCTGTTTTAGGATTTTGTGTCTCCCTCTCTCTCTGACCCTTCCCTGCTCATGCTGTCTCTATTTCTCTCTCAAAAATAAATAAAACATTTTAAAAAAGGCATAGTAATCAAGACCTTATAGTACTGGTGCAAAACAGACACATATATTGTCGAAACAGAATAGAAACCCCAGAAATGGCCCCACAAATTATGGTCAACTAATCTTCAACAAAGCAGGAGAGAATATCCATTGGAAAAAAAAAGATAGTCTCTTGAACAAATGGTATTGGGAAAACTGGACAGCAACATGCAAAAGAATGAAAGTGGGTCACTTTCTTACACCATTAAACTCAAAATGGATTAAAGACCTAGATGTGGGTCCTCAAACATTAAAAATCCTATAGGAGAACACCAGCAGTAACCTCTTATACATAGGTTGTGTCAACTTCTTACTAGATATGCCTCCTAAAATAAAGGAAACAAAAGCAAAAATAAACCTTTGGGAGTTTATCAAGAAAAAAGCTTCTGTACAGCAAAGAAAACAATCAACCAAACTAAAAGGCAATGTATGGAATTGGATATGATTTTTGCAAATGACATAACTGATAAGGGGTTAGTATCCAAAATATATAAAGAACTTATCAAACTCAAAACTAAAAAACAAGTAATCCAGTTAAAAAATGGGCAGAAGACATGAAGAGCCATTTTTTTCAAAGAAAACATACAGATGGGTAACAAGCAAGTGAAAAGAGGTTCAATATCACTCATCTTTAGGGAAATGTAAATCAAATCATGATGAGATACCACCTCACACCTGTCAGAATGGCTAATATTAACAACCCAAGAAACATCAGATGTTGGTGAGAATATGGAGAAAGGGGAACCCTTTTACACTGTTAGTGGAAATGCAAACTTCTGTATCCACTGTGGAAAAGAGTATGGACTTTTCTCATAAAGTTAAAAATAGTACTACCATACAATCCAGCAATTACAATACTATATATTTACCCAAAGTACACAAAAGTACTTATTCAAAACAATACATGCACTCCCAATGTTTATAGCAGCATTATCAATGATTGCCAGTTTATGGAGAGCCAACATGTCCATGGACTGATGAATGGATAAAGAAGTGATGGCATATATATATCTGAAGAAAGCTCCAGGCTCTGAGCTAGCTATCAGTACAGGGCCTGTCGCAGGGCTTAAACCCACGAACCATGAGATCATGACCTGAGCCGAAGTCAGAGGCTTAACTGACTCAGCCACCCAGGCGCCCCGCAAAGATCAGACTCTTAACTGTAGAATACAAACTTAGGGTTAGGGTAAGACAAATAGGCAGACGGATGGATTTAGCGGGTAATGGGTATTAAGGAAGATATTTGTTATAATGAGCACTGGGTGTTGTATGTAAGTAATAAATCAATAAACTCTACATCTGAAATTAATGTTACACTATATGCTAACTAACTGGAGTTTAAATAAAAACTTGAAGAAAAAAATGTTAGATGATATTCAGAGCTGGCTTAATCTGTACATTATTCACAAAAGTTTTATAGTTATATACCTTTTGAAATACAAATTATATCGCTAAAATTTTATCTTTGTATATAGTTAAAGAAGTACCCTATAATACATATACAAAAATGTGTATTGGAAGATTAATAACAGCATAAAAGGAGAATTAAGTGTTATTCAAGGAGAAAATAGTTAAGTAATTGTGTTAAATTTGCATTGCTGATAGGAGAAACCAATTAAAAATATAAGGTACATCTCTGTGTGCTTCTCTTTGAAAATAGAAATACTGTAATTTTAAGGGAAATTATAGTAAGGTACAGAATCAAGTATGGATGATAATTTTCTTTTAATTTTTGTGAAAAATGATTGTGGTAGGCAGACTCTAAGGTGGCCACTATGATCCTTGGCCCCTGGTATCACACCTTTGTGTAATTCCCTCCCCATGATCATGGCAGGATCTCCAACTTGCTTCTATTCAATAGAATATTGCTAATGCCATGTGATGTAGGTGATTACATATACATAATTACATTACATCAGATTATAAAGTTTATCCTGTGAGGAGATGCTCCCTTCTTTACTGCTTTTGAAAAAGCAAAAAAAAAAAAAAAAAAAAAAAAAAAATCCCTGCTCAGAACACCTATCCTATGGACTGAATATATTTGCACTCCCTAAAATTCATAGGTTGAAATACTGATCCCCAAATGATGACATTTGAAGGTAGGCCTTTGAGAGGGGATTGGGGCATGAGGGAGTAGGCCTCGTGATTGGGATTAATGCCTCTATTAAAAGAAGAAACCCTGGAGAGAAAGCTTGCCTCTTGCACCATGTGAGGACACAGCAAAAAGATGCTGTCTATGAATCAGAATGTGGTTTCTCACAAGACATAGATCTACTGGCAAGTTGATCTTGGACTTCCCATCATCCAGAACTGTGAGAAATAAATATCTGCTATTTAAAAGCCACCCAATATATGCTAATCTTTTATGGCAGCCCAGATGGACTAAGACAGCCCATGTGGCAAATAACTGAGGGCAGCTTCTGGGTGATAGCCAACACAAAACAGAAACTCTCAGTCCAACAGCCCACAAATAAAATGCTGTCAACAACCACATGAGTTTGGATGAAGATCCTTTCTCAGTCAAGCCTTAGACAATACTGCAACCCCGACTGACATCTTGGTTACAGCTTTTTTGATCCTTAAAGCAGAGGACTTGGCAAGCCATGTCAACTCCTGATTCACAAAAAACTATGAGATAATAAAAGTATGTTGTCTTTTTTTTAATGTTTTATTTATTTCTAGGAGAGAGAGAGAGACAGCATGAGCAGGGGAGGGTCAGAGAGAGAGGGAGTCACAGACCGAAACAGGCTCCAGGCTCTGAGCTGGCAGTCAGCACAGAGCCCGACGCGGGGCTCGAACCCAGGAACTGCGAGATCATGACCCAAGCGAAAGTCGGACGCTCAACCGACTAAGCCACCCAGGCGCCGCAAAAGTATGTTGTCTTAAGCCACTAATTTTGTGGTAACTATGCCATACAGCAGTAGCTAACTAAATTAATAATACATAACTATGCTCATATATTTAGGTCTAGAACATTTCTCAAAGGATACATAAGTTATAATGGCTATCTATGAAGAGTGGGAATAAGGGATGGAGGTGAGAGAGAAAGTTTTATTTTCACTTTACACACTATCCTAACATTTTAAAACAATAATAATGCGTCTCTATTACTTTTATTTTATTTTTAAGTTTATTTTTGAGAGATAAACAGCATGAGCAGGGGAGGGACAGAAAGAGAAGGAGAGAGAGAATACGAAGCACGCTCGGTGCTATCAGGAATAGAGTCAGATGCGGGGCTAGATCCCACAAATCACCTGCGCCGAAATCAAGAATCAGACATTCAACTGCCTGAGCCATTCAGGAGCCCCTCTGTACTACTTTTATTTAAAAAAAAATATAAGCAAGGCATAAAGATGTCAAGGAAACCTGAAATCTTTACATTTGGAGTGTACCTTTACAGACTATCGGATAAATGATACCCACTTCACCTCACCCATTTTTTTTATGCATAGAGAAAATGAGACCAATAAAAGTGAAATGACTTATTATTTATATTCTATATACTTCCAAAAAGTCTTTGTGCAGTTTATAATAAAAGATACAGATATAATAGGACAATTAGCAAATAGCAAGAACTATGTAATGGAGGAGAGGACATAGTGGAGATCAGGAATAGACTAAAAAGTAATTGCTAAAGCTAAGTATCAATCTTAGCTTTGAATTTCTAAGGAAACAAAGCAAAAGAGGGAAATGTTACCACAGTGCCTTTCATATTAGTTGTTCAATAAGTGATGGGATTGTGTGTGCATGTGTTTCTTTAAAATAGAGGACCTAAAAACATAAAGAAAAACTTTCAATGTAGTCATTTGTCATATTAACCTTTAGTAAAAGTCAATGACTTGATATTAAAATATATTTCTGTGAAGGAATTTCAAGGAAAGACGAATTTCACAGTCATATAACCAGAATGTGATAAAAGCCTAGGCTAAAACCTAGGATTATGATGTCTAGTTCTGTGCATCTTTCACCATGCTTCTTCGTGCTACTTGAAGATATAACTTGACCCGACTGGATGTTGGAAATTGCTTTGCCTGCAATAGTTTTCTCCATTCCGTCCATTTGTTTCTGACTATTTCTAGTTGTTTAGCAAGTAAAAAGATTTAATAATTGTTTATTACAATAGCAGTATGATATCTGACTAGAGAAGTGATTGCCATTTGCTTTCTACAGCCAACGTTTTCCTTTCGGCAGGTCTATGTCTGCCACATGTTACAATCTTTATTTTCTGTTACTTACACTGCAATTTGATGCTGCCTTAACTACCTTCCTCCCACAGGTAGAGTGTCAGGAGAGCACTAATCTGTCATGTGCCTTCTCTCCTAGACACATGTTTTTCAAACTGTCACTTAACCTTTCAGAGCATTAATTTGTGCTCTTATTGAAGGTGGCTGGAGTGTTGTGTGTGCAGAAAACAGACCTCTATAAGACTCAGAGATCTACTAGCAAAAAATAGTTTGTACATAGATAGTGTGTTTAATCAGATGCTTCTTTAAGACACCTGAGGATATTTTGACATGCTATTTATTATTTGGCAGATTCCAAGGAAGTTTCTTTTTAATTTTTTTTGTTTCTGTTTTTTATTTATTTTTGAGACAGAGAGAGACAGAGCACGAGTTAGGGAGGGACAGAGACAAAGAGAGACACAGAATCTGAAGCAGGCTCCATCTAGGCTCCTAGCTGTCAGCACAGAACCTGATGCGGGGCTGGAACCCATGAACCATGAGATCATGACTTGAGCCGAAGTTGGAAGCTTAACCAGCTGAGCCACCCAGGTGCCCCCCAAGGGAAGTTTCAGTGTAAAAGAATTGGGGGTTGGGGAACTGTGAGCATAAAAAGTAGAAAATAGAATGGAACAACATTGGCAGCATAGGCTAATTAAAACTCATGTCTGACTCACGATTTAAATGTTTTACCACAGTCTTTTCTTCAATTACCAGTATGAGTGGTAGGGCAACTTTAAATGGTAAACAGACAAAGGGCCTACCTTTTTGAATGTATGAATTATATTGGATATAAGTTTGGAATTGCTGGAGAGATTTGTAGAAAGGAATTTTACTCCAAATTAAATCTTTTTGTACCATATTATTCAGTTAATTTAATGTATATTTTAGGTAGGTTTGTTCCCTTTCATTTCTCTAAGCAATTTAAAGTGGCTTATGGATTAAAACATAATGCAAAGTGAAACATTTAAGGAAAAAACAGAGCAAAGTTGTCTATAGATGTGGGTTTCAGACATGTGTGTCCACCAGAATTTTCTGAAAGTCATGTTAAAAACCCCAATTGCAAGCCTCAGTGACAGAGTATCTAATTCAGTGTGTCTATATTGAGACATGGGAGTCTGCATTCTTAACAACTTTTAGGTGATTTTGATGCTGCTGGCTCAGGGAGCACATCTTAAGTAACGCTAGTCTAAAAGAAACAGATGTACTTAGTCCCTTGATCTTAGTCAGTTACTAGAACTTTAACCCAGTTTTGAAGGGAATTAATATTTACTGAGATTTCTTATCAGACAGCACTCTTAGGTGCTTCATTTGTTATCTCATTTTATATACTTTAATTTGATTTAGCTCTAAGATTCCTGACAGAAAAGTGGAAAATGGAAATATATTGGGATAATTTATTTTTAATTTCTGATAAAAAGGCATTTTGTGTTCATGGGCAGATACTAAAATTTTTGATATATTTCTACTGAAGTATAAATAACATACACTGTTATATTAGTTTCATGTGTGAATATAATAATTCAATTCTATACACTACTCAGAGATCATCACAATTGTACTCTTAAGTCTTTTTATTTCATCAATCTCCCCACCCACCTCCTCCCTGGGAGCCACCAGTTTGTTATCTATAATAAAGCATCTTTTTGTTTGTTTGTTTGTTTCTTGTTTTCTTTGTTAAGTTCCAAATATGAGTAAAATCATATGATATTTGTCTTTCTCAGTCTGACTTATTTCACTTAGCATCATTATACCCTCTTAGTCCATGTATATTGTTGCAAATAGCAAGATTTCATTCTTTATAAAAAGAATGATAATATATAATATATATAAATATATCTATAAAAATAGCAGCGCTATTTATAGTCACCAAGATATGGAATCAACCCAGGTGCCCATTTATACATGAAGAAGATGTGGGATATATATATATGTGTGTGTGTGTATGTGTGTGTGTGTGTATACACTCATAGTTTTGTATCTTAAATTAAACGTATGAGTGAGATCATGTGGTATTTGTCTTTCTATGACTGATTTATTTTCCTTAGCATTATACTCTTTAGCTCTATCAATGTTGTTGCAAATGGTAATATTTCATTCTTTTTAATGCTGAATGATATATAGGATATATCTATACAAAGGTATCTCACATCTTTACCCATTCAACTATCCATGGAAACTTGGGTTGCTTCCATAACTTGGTTATTGTAAATAATGCTATAATAAACATAAGGGTGCATGTATCTCATTATTTTTTGATAGATGCACAGCAGTGTGATTACTAGATTGTAGGGTATTTCTATTCGTAATATTTTAGGGACCTCCATACTATTTTCCACAGTGGCTTCACCAGTCAGCATTTCCACCAACAGTGCAAGAGTTCCTCTTTCCCCACATCCTTTCCAACACATGTTCTATCTTGTGTGTGTGTGTGTGTGTGTGTGTGTGTGTATAGCCATTCTGACAGGTGCAAGGTGATATCTCATTGTACATTTCATTTGAATTTCCCTACTGGTGAGTGGTGTTGAGCATCTTTTCATTTGTCTGTTGGCCATATATGTCTTCTTTGGAGTAATGTCTGCTCATGTCTTCTGCCCATTTTTTATTTGGAATATTTGCTTATTGGTTCTTGAGTTGTATTTGTTCTTATATATCTTGGATGCTAATTCTCTATCAGAGATGTCATTTGCAAACATCTTCTCTCATTCCACAGGTTGCCTTTTAATTTTGATGATTGTTTCCTTCACTGTGCAGAAATATTTTGATGTAGTCCCTCAATCATTGTTTTGCTTTTATTTCCCTTGCCTCAAAAGATATCTCTAGAAAATACGTTGCTACAGTCCATGTCAGAGAAATTACTTCTTGTTCCCTTGTCATGGATTTTTATGGATTCAGGCCTCACATTTAGGTGTTTAATCCACTTTGTGTTTATTTTTGTGTGTGGTGTAAGAAAGTGTTCCAGTTTGATTATTTTGAATGTTGCTCTCCAGTTTTCCCAATACCATTTGTTGAAGACTGTCGTTTTTGGATATTCTCTGCTATTTTGTGAAAATTAATTTATATAGCTGTGGGTATATTTCCAGACTTTCTGTTCTATTCTATTTGTCAATATGTCTATTTTTATGCCAGTACTATACTATTTTTTTAATTATTTAAAATTCATTCCATTTAATTTTGAAGGAGAAAGCATGGACAAGGGAGGGGCAGAAATAGAGGGGGATGTAGGATCCAAAAGAGGCTCTGCACTGACAGTAGTGAGCCTGATGTGGGGCTTGATCTCACAAACTGAGATCATGACTTGAGCTGAAGTCAGATGCTCAACTGACTGAGCCACACAGATGCCAATTTCTATACTGCTTTAATTACTACTGCTCGAAACATGACTTGAAATTTGAAATTCTGGTGTACCCAGAATTTTTCCTTTTTAAGATTGCTTTGCCTATTCAAGGTCTTTTGTGAATCCATACAAATTTCAGGATTCTGTGTTCTACTTCTGTGAAAAATACTGTTGGTGTTTTGATAGCAATTGCATTAAATCTGTAGATTGGTTTGGGTGGTATAGACATTATAACAATATTGTTCTTCCAAACTATGAGCATGAAATGTCTTTCTATTTCTTTGTGTTTTCTTGAATTTCCTTCATCAGCGTTTTATACTTTACAGAATATAGGTTTTCACCTCTTTGTTTCAGTTTGCTCCTAGATATTTTGTTTCTGATGCAATTGCAAATGGGATTGTTGTCTCAATTTCTCTTTCTGCTGCCTCAATATTAGCATATAAGAATGCAACATATATCTGTACAGTCATTTCGCATCCTACAATTTAGAAATTTATTTCATTTATCAGTTCTTTTTTAAAAATTTTTTAATGTTTTTTTATTTATTTCTAGGAGAGAGAGAGAGACAGCATGAGCAGGAGAGGGTCAGAGAGAGAGGGAGTGACAGACTCTGAAACAGGCTCCAGGCTCTGAACTGGCAGTCAGCACAGAGCTCGACTCGGGGCTCGAACCCACGAACCGCGAGATCATGACCTAAGCGAAAGTCGGACGCTTAACCGACTAAGCCACCCAGACGCCCCTTCATTTATCAGTTCTAATAGTTTTTTTGGTGGAGTCTTTATGGTTTTCTATATATAGTACCATGTCATCTGTAAATAGTGAAAGTTTTACTTCTTCCTTACCAATTTTTGATGCGTTTATTTTTTGTTGCTCTTGTCTTATTTCTCTGGGACTTCTAGAACTATTTTGAATAAAAGTGGTGATAGTGGACAAGAGGAATAGTATATACTTAAGTGTCTGGTGGAATTCTCCTGTGAAGCCATCTGGTACTGGTCTTTTTTTTTTGGGGGGAGGACCAAAAGCTCCAATAAAAAGACAGTGTGACAGAGTTCATGAAAGATAAGATCCATCTATATGCAGTGTACAAGAGTGTCATTTCAGACTGAAACACACTCACGGATTGACCATTAGGAGATGAACTATTTATCATGGAAATGAAAGTCTAAAGAAAGCCAAGATAGCAATACTTACCAAAGAGACTTAAAAAACTGTAATAGACAAAGAAATATACTATATAATAATAAAGGGTATGAGGAACACAGCAGCAGATTAGGAGAGTCTTAGGCTCTCCTCATCTCGGGAAAGAACTAGGTAACTATCAAATACTTCTCAACACCCCAGAAATCAACCTGAAGATTGACAAAACAAACTCCACAACTAAAGGGAGAGAAAAGGCCACATCAAAGAAGGTAGAAGGTGCATAGATATGGTTTAGGGGATAAACGGATGCTGGTTGCTGTGGAAGAAAAGGAGCCATGGTCACAAGGGAGGGCAGGAGAGATAGGAGCATACAGTGGAATATACAAGGAGAGTGTTTCCCCAAAGCCATTGGCTTGGAGAATGAGTAGGGATTAATTTTGTAAGTTCTTGCAACTAGCAGGGCTTAAAGCCTAGGTCAGTGAGCTTGGCTGGTATAGAGCCTGGAGAGCACTGTGATCCTCAAAAGAAGACAGGCAAACAACTTGGAGACAGACAGTGTAGAAATAGTGATTTGAAGAGTGCCTGGGCACACAGTGGGGAGTTTATTTTTTCTTCTAGGAGCAAGTTCCTGAGAGGCAGGATTAATGGAGACATATCTCTGGGAATAAAGTTGCTGGTTTCCACCATTTCCTTCCCCCAGCCCCTCACCATAAACACAGAGCCACCTATGGGAAACAGTACAGTGCTGGTGCTGGATGCATAACTTGCTTACACGAGTACCACACTCCTAGAGTCCTGTGTAATTGCCCTTCTAAGTCATGCTTGCCTCAGTTCCAGCACAGCAGGCTCCCTCCCCAGAAGACCAACACAAATATATCCCCACAGCATGTTTCTCAACCAGAAAGTTCTGCAGGGCCTCACTTCTGGTGGAGGCGGCAATCTGTCTTATTTCACAAGCAGACCAAAGCACATTTGGTAAAACTAACCATTTTCAGACCACGGAAAAAACACTGCCCAGAAGAGGCATGAAAAGCCTCTGCAGATGAGTAGCCTTAAAGATACAGTAGCCAGAACACAACAGCAGAGTGCACATACTGGAGAAACTCCATGAAGCACCAGCCACTGGGCACAACATGACCTCTCTTTCAGAAGCTCCTTCCCTTCAGGACCAAGAGGCAGAACTGTTTTCTAAAACAGAACAAAGCATCAATGTGAAGATGGAGGAATTTATCACCAATGAAAGGACAAGATAAAGACACCACCAGAAATCTAAGCAAGACAAATATAAATAACATGTCTGATGAAGAGTTTAAAGCAAGGATCATAAGGACACTTAATGAGCTTGAAAAAGGAATAGAAGACATCAGTGACACGCTATTCATGGAGATAAAAGAGTTAAAAAAAAGACTCAATCACAGAGGAATAGGATTACAAATAAGCTTGATGCAATGAACAGCAGGCTGGATGAAGCAGAGGAACAAATTAATGACTTAGAAGACAAAGTAATGGAATATAATGTACTTGACAAAAGAGAGATAGAAAAAATATGCAATGCAAGAATAGACATAGAGAATTCAGTGACTCCATAAAAGGTAATAACATTCGTATTATAGGAGTCCCAGAAGTAGAGAAAATGGGGACAGAAAGTTTACTTAATGAAATGATAGCTGAAAACTTCTCTAATATGGGGAAAGAAATAGACATCAAGATCCAAGAAACACAGAAAATTGCCATCAAAGTCAACAAAGTAGGAAAAAAAAAGAAAGAAAGAAAATAAAAAGCCACATTGCAATTCAATTTTCAAAATACAGTGATAAAGAAAAAATCTTAATAGCAGCAAGACAAAAGATATATTTAACTTACAAGGGAAGATCCAGTTTAGAGAGAAGGCAAGATGGCGGAGAAGTAAGGAGCTCCATACTTGGACTCGCGCCCATACATCACACAGAAAAGATCTGAAGACATTGGAAACCTTACAAAACCTGAGAGATTGGGAGAAAAGAGATGCAGAATCCACTGAGAGAGCCTTCTAACGTGAGTGCGAACCGGGGAAGATAAAATCGGGCCGGGATCGGAGACTCCAGGGTGGGAGGCGACCCCCTCTACCCTCTACGGGGAGTGAGAGGGGAAAAGGAGAGAGTCCGAAACAGAAAAACCTCCGCACGGGGGAGAAAAACC
>NW_024082727.1:44393-106807 GCF_003009895.1 Hyaena hyaena | reverse complement strand
CTCTCAGTGGATTCTGCGTCTTTTTCCTCCCAATCTCTCAGGTTTTGTAAGGTTTCCAATGTCTTCAGATCTTTTCTGTGTGATGTATGGGCGCGAGTGCAAGTACGGAGCTCCTTACTTCTCCGCCATCTTGCCCTCTCTCTTATAGGAATAATTTTTATTAGAAAATATTCAACATTATAATAACATTGTTGGAATTATTTTCTTAGTTTCTTAATTAAGTTCCTACTAATCCTCCTATATGCACAAACATATGGTATTTGTCCTTCTCTGCCTGACGTATTTCACTCAGCATAACACCCTCAAGGTCCATCCATGTTGCTACACATGGTCAGATTTCATTCTTTCTCAATGCCATGTAGTATTGCATTGTATAGATAAACCACATCTTCTTTATCCTTTCGTCCGTTGATGGACACTTAGGCTCTTTCCATGTTTTGGCTATTGTTGAGAGTGCTGCTATGAACATTGGGGTACATGTGCCCTTATGCATCAGCACTCATGTATCCCTTGAATAAATTCCTAGCAGTGCTATTGCTGGGTCATAGGGGAGTTCTACTGTTAATTTTTTGAGGAACTTCCATACTGTTTTCTAGAGGGGCTGCACCCGTTTACATTCCCACTAACAGTGTAGGAGTGTGCCCGTTTCTCCACATCCTTGCCAGCATCTATAGTCTCCTGATTTGTTCATTTGAGGGACTCTGAACTGCATGAGGTGGTATCTCAGTGTGGTTTTGATTCGTATTTCCCAGATGAGGAGGGATGCTGAGCATCGTTTTATGTGTCTGTTGGCCATCTGGATGTCCTCTTTGGAGAAGTGTCTGTTCATATCTTCTGCCCATTTCTTCACTGGATTGTTTGTTTTTCGGGTATGGAGTTTGGTGAGTTCCTTACAGATTTTGGATACTAGCCCTTTATCTCATATGTCATTGGCAACTATCTATATAGACAAAAATGTCAAAAAATAACAAGATCAAACAACACATCTACCACTTAAAAGGCAGGTCCCTACTAGCTGACTTTTTTCCCAAGCACATACCAACAGGAGGATGACAGTGAATTACATAATTATTGACAGAGAGAATTCAAATATGTGGCCAAAGTGTGAGTGCAGGTTTCCTTGTTTACTCAAAGCATGTGTACCATTTTGGAAGTACACCATTCTTAATTGAGGTGTATTTATTATGTTTCTCTAACAAATGAGAAAGTCAAACTTCTGTAAGCTAAGTACGAGGGGGGTGGTCAGTAATGAAACTGAATATTCCATTTTTGGTTAATATTTATTACATCAATGAAGACAGCACCATATAGAGAATTTCAGGCAAAATTATACATCTTAGATTAGTAATATGGAATAGTGTAGATTACTTCCTATTTCCTATCTTTTACTTGATAAAATCTTCACCATTTCCCAAGGTGCTTGTAAATATATTTAGCTTTGTTGGAGATAATATGTATTAAAAACAAGCACATTTTCTTCTATCTTGTTTTTCATTTGAATTCTCAGTGCATTTTTTTATTTGAAAACTTAGAAATCTTGATTATTACATTATAGTATAATGAAAAGTGGCTCATTTTCCTCATGTAACATTTGATTCTAATTTTTCATGTAGAAGAAAATCAAATAAATGCAAATTCTCAAGGTGATAGTGTAATATTAGAAATATTATGAAAGTTTCTTCTAAAAATTTTTTAAGGATGCCTGGGTGGCTCAGGTTAAGCATCTGACTCTTGGTTTTGGCTTAGGTCCTGATCTCACAGTATGTGAGTTCAAGCCTGGCATCATCCTCTGCACTGGCAGCATGGAGCCTGGTTGGGATTCTCTCTCTCTCTCTCTCTCTCTCTCTCTCTCTCTCTTTCTCTCTCTCTCTCTCTCTCTCCCTCCCTCCCCCTCTCTCTTTGCTCTTCCCCTGCTTGTGCTCTCTCAATAAATGAGTAAACTTTAAAAAATATATAAAGCACTTTTATATATAAAAAAAAAACCTCTCTTTTAAAATAGCCTAATAAGAAAGAAAATAGAACTCAGAAGGAGAAAACGGCTCTACGGAATTTTGTTATTAGCAACAGACAAAGTCTGTGACAGGCTTACATTCCCCCAAATAATTAGCTTAAAATGTCTGTGTGCATTATAAGGAGATTAAAAAAAAAAAACACTTTAAAAAGCAAAAGGTAATGTATTATATAACATTTGGGGCATATAACTGATAGATGAAAAAGTCTTACTGTTGCACAATTTGTGTAGAATTGCATATATTTTCAACATTTCTCTAAATGGCAAATTGGGATAGACAGAGACAGCTGATCTGCAGTATTGGAAATCCAAACATTAATTATATTTCATGCTTTCGAGAACCTGTTTCTGGCAATACTGTGACTCCTTACTCAGTGGAATGTTGTAAGATAGATCTTCTGTCCACATGAGATCTTAGCCATGTCTTTATTCAGTACAATAATATCCAAATCACTATTTCAAAGTATCAACAAAGATTACAGAAAATTAATCATCAAGTGATTGCTACTTAATGCCCTGCCAGTCACAGATGGTTGGCTTTCTTTCATTCCATATTGCGTGAAGTCTGCAGCCAGCCTAAGCTGCATGACCAAGTCAAAGAGATGACAATGAATTTGACCGCCACTATATCCTCATGTCTGCCCCCTGAGCTCAGTATGTGCTAACACCTACACGTTATAGCAGCTGACTTTTCTTACTCTCTTTTCAACCTACATCTGGGATTTATTTTCTTTCACTAGAGCTAGTGTAATAAACTCTCTCCCAAATAAGAATTTCCTCACTCTCTCTGCAAAGAGGCAGGCACAAATTTTCTGAAATCTCTTCTTGGTACGCTTTGGGCTCTAGGGCTGAACTGAGTGAGCCAGAAACAAATACATTATGAGCCCTTGCCCATCTGATATTCAGAAAGGTGATTTCAGTGGATCACCGGACATAACTGCTGCTCACTGGACACTAATACCATAAAAGGAGAGGAAGAGAATGATATATACATTACATATACTCCAAGGTAAGTTTTAACAACAATTATAGTAAAGACAGAAAGAGCAATAACAGAATGGGTATGGCAAAGACTATCTAGAACTGAGACAAAAGTTTTGAGGAAGATTTCTGATTTGAACTGAATTTGAATTCTGCTTCAAACAGGACAGATCAACAGACATATAAGAACAATTACCTACTTTAAATTTCAGTAATAGGAATATTTAAATAACAATATAAATCTATGGATTAATAAAAAAAATTCCTGACAGAGAAATAGGAACCCTTTTGCACTGCTCGTGGGAATTCAAACTAGTGTAACCACCCTGGAAAACAGTGTGAGGGTTCCTTAAAAATTTAAAAATAGAGCTACCCTAATGAGCCAGCAATTGCACTACTTGGTATTTATCCAAGGGATACAGGTGTGCTGTTTCGAAGGGGCACACACACCCCAATGTTTATAGCAGCATTATCGACAATAGTCAAAGTATGGAAATATCCCATATGTCCATTGATGGGTGAATGGATAAAGAAGTGGTGGCATATATATACAATGGAGTATTACTCGGCAATCAAAAATAATGAAATCTTGCCATTTGCAACTACATGGATGGAACTAGAGGGTATCATGCTAAATGAAATTAGTCAGAGAAAGACAAATATATGACTTCACTCA
The DNA here is from genome assembly GCF_003009895.1 of Hyaena hyaena. Lineage (NCBI taxonomy): Eukaryota > Metazoa > Chordata > Mammalia > Carnivora > Hyaenidae > Hyaena > Hyaena hyaena. The sequence goes on along the minus strand of NW_024082727.1, from coordinate 103,139 downwards.
TTTGAAGACTTTAAGATACAAAACAGATGAACATAAAGTAAGGGAAGCAAAATTAATATAAAAACAGAGATGGGGAGAAAACATAAGAGACTCAAATATAGAGAACAAATAGAGGGTTGGTAGAGGAGTTGTGGGAGGAGTGAGGGTCTAAATGGTTAATGGGCATGAAGGAATCTACTCCTGAAATCATTGTTGCACTATATGCTAACTAACTTGGATGTAAATTCAACAATAAATAAAATTTAAAAATAAAATAAGATAAACATGATATGAAACTCAAAAAAAATTCCTCCACATTTTATTAAATAACAGAAAAATAACACTGATGTCTACATCTGAGGCTGTGAAAATATTAGGGGCCTTGGATATGAAGCTGTCAACCTGAAGACAGGGTTTAAGGAAGAAGATTCCTGTAACTTTGTATAATATGGCCAGAAATGGTAGAAGACTGGAGACAGGGATATGTGGTAAGTAAAAGGTAGTGGAAATAGAATTAAAATAGTGGATCCTCTGTGACTTTTTAAACTCAGAAAAGGGGAGTGGAGACATGTATTATATGTGTGTCATGCTTTATTCTCTTGAATATAAGCAAATAGTATTACACCTATAATAATGTTACAAGAAATCTTGCAAGAAAGAAACCCAAACAATTGAGCAAAACAAATCTCATCCTTCTACAATTCCATTTAGAGAATTTGAGAGCATAAAATAGAAAACCTTACTTGTTGATCAGATTTTAAAAGTTTACTATTTATGTTTGGAATATATAACTTTCCAATGTGGAGAAACATGTAGTTTAGGATGCAGAGGATTGGATTCAAAGGATTAGAGTTTATAGTATAGGTATAACTATTCAAAATATGAATAGGACCAAATTATTGCCAAGTTACAATAAGTAGCAAAGAATCAGAATATTCGAAAGCTTGCCTAAATTTGCTAATGCGTAAATTGGAAGCCCTAGAATAGAGTTTAGGCTTTTCTATACCTTAATTAATTCTCATATGCATGCACACCCACAGAATATACATTCGAATTTGGCCTTTGGTACTGCTACTGCCTTCTCGTTGGAGAAATGTTATACCATATTTCTTTTATTTGATGTTGTTAAAATAATGTCTTTAGTTTTACAGGCTTTCTGTGTGTGTGTTGTCGAGGACAAATTTTTGTCAGTATTTCTGTTAGGATTTCTCAAAGTACACATGCTTGTGTAGCCATTAATATGTTAAAATGGGATTTCTTCACATCCTAGTATTCATAACCATGTATTCCTCAGTTCTGTGCTAATATGGTAATCAACAATGTGTATGAGTGAATACACACCGATGCACCAATGTAAATCTTGGATAAAATATCTGACTGCAATTATTAATCAATCACACATACACACAGGCATGCGTGTGCGTGTGCACACACACACAGTTATATTTAAAATCTAAGATACCAATATTCTATGAGCAATCTTCAAATCTTTCCAAACTTTCTACCCTTTAACCATAACTATGAGTATGCAGAAAACCTTGCCTGTTACTTGCAACTAGCTTTATCCTCTGGGTAGCTTGAATTCATTTTTTACTGAGCTCTGGATTTCCATAATTGAATATGATATCCAACATTAATTGATTCTGGATGGTACTTTTTTGCATAACTTTGTTTAAGAAGTACAGTTTGCTCTCAATTGTCACAGCAATGTCAAATAAAAATATTCAAGTGCAAATGTGATAATTTCTTCAATTTTCTTAACATCATCACCAAAGAATCACACCCAAATATATATATGAAATATATGGGGGCACCTGGATGGCTCAGCCTGTTAGACAGCTGACTCTTGACTTCAGTTCAGGTTATGATCTCCTGGGTTCACGAGTTTGAATCCTGTGTGCGGCTCTGTGCTGACAGTGTGGAACCTGCTTGGGATTCTCTCTCTCTACCTTTCCCTCCACCCCACCCACCACAAGGGCTCTCTTTCTCTCTATCAAAATAAATAGACTTAAAAAAAAAGTATGGTGCAAAATAATAGATGTTTATATCAATTTGCTTCAATGTTTTAATGATTTTCACACCTATACATTTCATCTACATCAATAAGTTTATCTTTTATAGGTAATTTCACATTTCATTATGAAAAGTATTGTTTTCTTCTTCACTTGACACATGAGATACCTCAGAGTTTCAGAGCTGAAGGGACTTCTGGGCAAAGTTTCAGCTTGCACTACTCTCTCCTGTCTTTCTGGTGAAAACTCTGAGATGTAATCTCATGATGACATGCACACAAGAGCTCAATTCATTAATTCATCGAGCTCAAGAGTGAGCAAAATGAAAAGAAATGGCTTTCTCTGTGCTTCTGCTGCAGTAAATTTAGGTTCCATTTGATGACAATGTATTGATTAACTGCAACTCAACTTGGAATAAATATACATTACTTTTGCCTTTTGGGGGCATTGAGATTATGGGGATGTGATGATTCTTCTCTATATTCGTAGCATGTTTGTTAGAATTTTGGCTTCTACCAGTTATGTCACCTCCCTAGGCTCCCTTGGAAACTTCTAAAATGTTGTTTTCCTTTTTTATGTTTATTCATTGAAATGTCTTCAGATAATTTTAGATTCACATCCAATTGTTAAGAAAAATACAGAGACCCTGTGTGTCCCTTACCGAGTTGGCACCCATGGTAACATGTTGTGAAACTATGGTACAGTAGCACCACAGAATGCTGACTTTGATCCATCCTCCATATGGAACATTTATATTACAAAAAGATCTGCTATGTTGATTTTTAATGGCCATCCCTGCCTCCCTTCTATCCCCTCCTCTTCTTAACCCCTGGAAAGGATCGATCAGGTCTTTACTTCTACGATTTTGTCATTTCATAATGTTACATACATGAAATCATATAACATTGTACATTTTTGTATTTGCTTGTTTCACTCATAATTCCCAGCTTTACCAGATTGTTCTGTGTATCTGTAGTTTATCCCTCTTTATTGCTGAATGGTATCCCTTGGTACGGATGCACTACGGTTTAATCATTTACCTATTGAAGAACTGGGTGGTATCCAGTTTGGGCCTTTTATGAATAAAGCAGCTATAAACATTCATATGCAGGTTTTAGTGTGGATATGTCTTCATTAATTTGAATAAACTCCTAGAGGTTTAATTGATGGGTAGCATTATACCAGCATGTTTAGCTTTTCTTAAGAAACTGTCAATTGTTTTACAGAGGGGTGGAATGTAATAAATCCCCAATGAAGAGTGCTGTCACTATTTTTATTTGAACCATTCTGATAAGTGTGTAGTGATATCTCATTACTGTTTAATTTGCATTTCCCTAATGCCTAATGAGGTTGAACATCTTTCATGTGATTATTTGCTAACTGTATATTCTCTTTAAGGAAATGTCCCTTCAGGTCTTCTACCCATTTTCTCGTTCAATGGTTTTTGAATTTTGAGTTTTTATATATTCTAGATAATATGCCTTTTTTGATACGTAGTTCGCAAAATTTTTTCTCTCATTTTGTAACTTGTCTTTTCATTCTCACAACAAGATATTTTGTCAGACAACAGTTTTTTTTTTAATTTTTATGATGTTCAGTTTTTCAGTTTTCCATTTATTGATCATAAATGGACTTGGTGAAAAGTCTGAGAATTCTTTGCCTATTCATATTTTAGAAGCTTTTCTTCCATTTATATCCTAGAAGCTTTGTGGTTTTATATTTTATATTTTATATTTTAAGCCTTGATTCATTTTGAGTTGCTTTCTTAAAGATTTAACCTTTACATCAAACTTTAGGGTTTTGCCTACCAATGTTTAATTATTCTTCTAGGTTACCCAATTTTTTGGCTTGTAATTGTTCACAGTAGTCTCTTATGATCATTTGTATTTCTTTCATATCAGTTGTCCTTCTCTTTTATTTCCAAGTTTATTCATTCAAGCCTTCTCTTTTGATTTTTCTTAATGAGTCTACCTAAAGTCTGTCAATTTTGTTTAACTTTTCAGAGAATGCCATTGATCAATGGTCTTTCCAGTTTTTATATTATTTATTTCCTCTCTGATCTTTATTTTCTCCTTCCTTCTGCTAACTTTGGGTTTTGTTCATTTTTTTTCTACTTCCTTAAGGTGTAGAGCTAGCTTGTTTATTTAAGATGTTTTGTTTGCTTCTTGAGATAAGCCATCATCACTATAAACTTCCCTCTGAGACTGCTTTTGCTCTATCTCATAGATTTTGATATGACAGATGTCTGTTTTCATCTGTCTGAAGTTATTTAATTATTTTTTCTGATTTCTTCACTGGCCCATTGGTTGTTCAGTAGTATATTGTTTAATATCCACATATTTGTGATATTTTGAGTTTTCTCCTTGTAACTGATTTCTAGTTGTATATCGCTGTAGTCAGAAAAGATGCTAGATACGATTCCAATCCTCTTTTATTTATTGAATAAATAAAATTCAATTTTTTGTGGCCTTACATAGGATCTGTCCTGGAGAAGGTCAGATTCTGCTACTTCTGCACTTGAAGAGAATGTCTATTCTGCTACTTCTTTTAGCCAATCTTTAAAGACAGGTCCGCTAAGGACAAAATCTTTTAGATTTCCTCTGGTTCCTTAAATTCATTTCTGAAGCATATGTTCCTAGTATATAGAATTTAAGTTAACAGTACTTTTCTTTCAGCACCTGAAATATATTGTTCCACTTCTTTCCGGTTTCCATGGTTTCTGATGAGAAATCCTCTTTATTCTTATTGTTTGTTTTTTCCTATAAGTTTTTCTGTGTCATTTTTCTCTGGCTGCTTTCAAGGTTTTTTGGTCTTTGTCCATAGCAGTTAGAAGTGTAATTATGATGTGTCTTAATATGAATTTATTTGAGTTTTGCATTTAGAATTTACTTAGTTTCTTAAATCTGCATGGTCATGCCTGTGATGGTTAATTTTATGTGTCCACTTGACTGGGCTACGGGATGCCCAAATAGCTGCTAAAATATTACTTGTAGGTGTGTCTGAGAGTGTCTCCAGGAGAAATTAACATTTGAATCAGTAAACTGAGTAAGGAAGAAATGCCTGCTCCAATGTTAGTGGGCAGCAAACAACCAAGTAAGTACCCAAATAGAATGAAAAATGTAAAGGAAAGGCAAACAATTGCTTCTTCTCTTCTTGAGCTAGAACATTCATCTTCTTCTGCCATTGGACATCAACGTTCCTTATGCTTAGGCTTTCAGACTTCAGGACTTACACCTGTGACCTGCTAGTTGTTAGGTCTCCAGTTCAGAGATGCCCACAATTCTTTTCCTTGGATCTTAGGCCATTGGTCATGACTAAATTACACTGCTGTCATTCTTGGCTTCCAGTTTTCAGAAAGCAAATGAGGAAGTTCTCCATCTCCATTACCATAGGAGACTATCCCTATAATAAATCTCCACTTGTATATGTCTGTATATCTATCTATCTATCTATCTATCTATCTATCTATCTATCTATCTATCATCTATCATCTATCTATCTATCTATCTATCTACCTATCTATCTATCATCTATCTATCTATCATCTATCTATCTATCTATCTATCTATCTATCTATCTATCAATCTAATCAACCTATCTTGTAGTTCTGTTTCTTTGCACAACCCTAACACAATGTCTTTCCAAATTTTGGATGTTGTTAGTCATTATTTCTTTCAGTGCATATTTGGCCTTACCCTCTCTCTTTTGTTCTTTAGTATCCTAAATATGAGTGGAACAGGTCTTTGAGACTGTGTGTTTTTGTTTAGTCTGACAGATCTCTGTTGATCAACTTCTGTAATTTTTGTTCTTCTATCTCCCAGCTCACTGATCCTGTTCATTTATGATTCCTGCTGAGTTGCACTCACCCATCATGCTTTATGTTGAGTTGTACTTTTTTAAGTTTTAAATTCTCCACTTGGTTGTTCTTTTTCTCTTCTATTTTTTTCCTGAGGACTTTTGCTTCTTTTGTTAAAGGTTTCTTCTTTCATTTTCTATTAAACCCACCCACTGAGCCCTCTCTTTCAGTTATTTTTAGTTCTAACATTCCCATGTAGTTCTTTGTATCTTCTATTGCTATGCATAAGTGTTCTATTTTTTTTTTCTATTTGTTTCAAGCTCGTTCACATCTTCTTGTTGAATATTGGTACCATGGCTGCTTTAAAATATATATTAGATAATTCTAGTATTGCTATCATCTTTGTATTGACAATTGTTGATTGCCTTTTTTCATTCAGTTTGAGAAATTCCAAGTTCTTGGCATGAAAAAGTGTTTTCTATTGAAATTTGGACATTTTGTATAATATTATTAAATTCTAAGTCTTGTTTAGATCTTCTCTTTTAACTGGCTTCAGGGAAACCATTCGGGAAAGGGAAGGGAGGGAGTGTTGCCTCATTACTACCAGATGAAGTTAGAAGTCTAAGTTCAGCCGTTACTGATAGCCAAGGAGGATGTTTCTGGTTACTGCTTGGCTGTGGTTGGACTGCTGGCCCCTTATGTGGTCGCCACTGACCCAGTGGTTAGAATGGCCTTGCTATCACTGAGCAATTGTGAAAAAGTGAAATAGACCTCTTATGATACAACCCCATAGAGGAGGAAAGGTGTATCTCATTATTGCAAGGAGGGGGAGAATTCTAGCTCTTGACAAAGTATTTGTGTTTTCTTATCTCTACCTTTCAATCTTCTTACATTTGTTTTATGTAACGTGTTCAGGATTTTGAGTTGCACTTTGTGGGAAGAATAAGCAAAACTATGTCTACTCACAGTTCCCGTAAGCAAATGTAACGTGTTCAGGATTTTGAGTTGCACTTTGTGGGAAGAATAAGCAAAACTATGTCTACTCACAGTTCCCGTAAGCAAAAATCCTATTTCTTTTTAAAAGAATATATGGATATAAGCATTTTTTTTTCTGATTGGAAGATTAAGCTTTTTATTTTTCACAAATTTTAAGAATGAATGGCAGGCATCTGGGATGTTCAGGTAGCTGAGCATCAGACTCTTGATTTCAACTCAATTCATGATCACAGCGTCATGGGATTGAGCCCTGTGCCATCTCCAAGCTCAGCATGGAGCCTCCTCCCAAGAGAGTACTCTTCTCTCTGCCTCTCTCCCTGCCACTCCTCTCCTCACCTGTACTAGCTCTCCCTTAAAAAAAAAAAAAATAAACAAGGAATGAATGGCAGTGCAGTAGAATGGAGAAAACACAAGTTTGAGGGAAGTCAAATGCTGGTGCAACTTTTTGCTCTGCCATTTTCCATTTTTGTGAACTTGACAATTTAATTAACGTCCTCAAGTTTTAGTTTCCTCATATGTAAAATGAAGACAAGAATAAACACTTTTTAATGTTACTTTTAATATTGAAATAATCCTGTGTAAATTTCCTGGCATACAGTACTAAATGCTCATTAAATAATTTTAATAATGTTAAAATTTCCCACTTAAATGAAAAATGGTAACAAATGAGTAGTGTATACTTCTTTCCACATTCCTAAATTCATTTTTCTGTGTATTATTAGTGATTGTGTGATTTCTGTTGATTTCCTTTATTTCATTACAATATCTAAACTGATCTGATTTTCTACTTTTAAAAGTTTCATGGTTCAATTAACATTTTTTAGCTGTTTAAAATGCAGTTATTTTTTATCTACATTTTTAATTGTATTAAATTATAAAAGCCCAAACTGAATTTCTTTGAGCAGTTGTAAACTGCTGAGAATTTATAATTTACTTTGTGTTCGAATATTGGCTTTCTATAAAATATGTTTAAAAATATAAATTTATTACTGACAAAATCTTAATTAGGAAAAGTAAATTTCCAAGATCTATGATAATGTTTTTATCTCCTTCAATAAATGCTTTTAAAAAGCCTACTTAATCACCATTTTTAGTCAATTTTTAAAATAAAATTTTTGTAAAGATAAAGTTATATGAGGAAGACTTGTACTTTATGAGTGATTTAAAATTCTGCCTTAGGTACTTACCTTACACAGTAGTATGAAGAAAAAGTGAATAAACTAACATTTATTTAACATTTTCTATATAACGGTATTACATCTTGTGCTTTGTCGTATGTAGTATGTTCCCTATATACCCACTTTGTTGAGAGTTTTTATTGCAAATGAATTTTTCAAATGCTTCTTGTTACTGAGATGCTTGTATGATTTTCCTTTTTCCTTTTGTTAATGTGGTGGATGGTATTGACAGATTTGTGAAGATTAAACCGTTCTTGCAATCATGGGATAAATTCCACTTGGGCATGGCATTTGATCCTTGTTTAATTCAGTTTGCTAATGGTTTGCTGGGATTTTTGCACGTGTGTTCATCAGGGCATTTGGCCTGTAATTTCCCCTTTTGTCGTACCCCTGTCTGGTTTTGATACAGTAATGTTAACACAGGAAAACAAGGTGAGAAGAGTTCCTTCTCATCTACTCTCTGGAAGGGTTGAATATGATCGGTACTCATTTTTCTTTAAATACTTGGGAAAATGCACCATGATGCTATCTGATTCTGGACTTTCCTTTGTCAGATGGTTTTTGGTTACTGCTTCAGTCCCCTTATTAGCAATTCATCTGTTCACATTGTCTCTTATTAAGCTTCAGTCTAGTAGGTTTTATATTTCTAAGAATGTATCCATTTATTGTAGGTTGTTCAATTTGTTGGTGCATAATTGTTCATTATTGTCTTCTATGATTCTTTGGACTTCTGTGGTATCAGTTGCAATATCTCTTTTATTTATAATTTTATTTATTTGGTCTACATGGCCAATTTATTTATGACAAAGGAGGCAAGACTATACATGGGGAAAGGGTAGTTTCTTCCATAAATGTTATTGGAGAAACTGGACAGCTACATGCAAAAGAACAAAACTGGACTTCTAGATTAGACAGTACATAAAATTTAAATCAAAATGATGTAAACACTTACATTTAAGACCTCATAATATAAAACTCCTAGAAGAAAACACAGAGTAAGTTACTGGACATTGATTCTAACAATGATTTTTTTTAATTTTTAAAAGTTTTATTTATTTCTAAGATGGGGAGAGGGGCAGAGAGAGACACACAGAATCCGAGGCAGGCTCCAGGCTTTGAGCTAGCTGTCAGCACATAGCCCGAAGCAGGGCTCGAACCCACGAACCGTGAGATCACGACCTGAGCCGATTTCAGACGCTAAACCGACTGAGCCACCCAGGCGACCCAACGATTTTTTTGGATTTGACACCAAAAGCAATGGCAACAAATGCAAAAATAAAAAGCAGGACTACATCATATGAAAGCTTCTGTACAGCAAAAATAAAATTGTCAACAAAACAAAAAGCATCCTATGGAGTTGGAGAAAAAATTTGCACATCATTATTCTGATAAAGGGTTAATAGCCAAAATATATAAAGAACTCACACAACCCAATAACAAAAATACAATCAGATTTAAAAATGGGTGGAGAAACTGAGTAGTCCTAATTTCAAAGAAGACATACAGACGGCCAGCAGGTACTGAAATGTGCTCAACATGACTAATCATTTGGGAAATGAAAATCAAAACCACAATAAGATATCACCTCACACCTGTTAAAAGCTGTTATAAAAAAGACAAGAGATGGAGAGTGCAGATGAGGATACGGAGATAAGGGAACGCTTGTGTCTTCTTTATGAGAATGTAAATTGGTGCAACCACCGTGGAAAAGAGTATGGCAGTTCCTCAAACATTTACAAATAGAATTGACACATGTTCCAGGAATCACACTTTTGTTTATCTATCAAAAAAAAAAAAAAGCAAAAATAATATATTGAAGAAATATTTGCATTCGAATGTTCATTGCAGCATTATATACAATAGCCAAGATATGGAAGCAGCCTAAGAGTCCATCAGCAGATGAATGGATAAAGAAATCATGATATATATTTGTGTGTGTATGCAATACACCCAATGGAATATTATTCAATCATTAGAAAAAAAGAAATCCTGCTTTTGTGAAAATATGAATGGACGTTGAGGGCGATATACTAAGTAAAATAAGCCCAACAGAGAAAGATAAATACTGTATGGTATCACTTACATGTGGAATCTAAATAAAAAGTAAAACTCTTAGTTATCTAAGAAATGCAGAGGAGAAAAGTGATTACCTTTTCTGGGAGGTGGGGAAAATAGGGAGAGGTTAGGAAAAGGTACAAACTTTCAGATGTAAAAAGAATATGGTCTGGGGATCTAACCTAGAGCATGTGACATTAGTTAATAGCACTGTATTGTATAATTGAAATTTATTACTAGAGTAGAATTTAAATGTTCTCACACATAGAAAAGAGAAATATGTGAGGTGATGAATGTGATAATTCACTAGACGGAAAGAACCGTTTTACAATTCAATGTATATCACATGATCCTGGTGTATGCTTTAAACATCTTACAGTTTTATCAGTCAATTATACCTCACACATAATTGTACTTTCTTTTTAATTTTAAACATAAAAAACAAGTACAAATAGCAAAGAGTTTCTGTGGCAACCTCAAAGAAAGGGGAAAAGAAAGGAAAAAGGATGTAACTGACAACATAGATTTTTATTATCTGTGAACCGTGAAACTTTTTAGTGCTGGGATATGCCTCTTGCTATATGTTCAAAGCAAATAGTCACTCCTGTACAATTTTTTGAGAGTATACACACAATTTACCATTTTAACCACATTAAAACGTAGGATTCAGCAGTACTGGTTTTCACAATGTTGGGCAATCATTACCATCTTCTACTTCTTAGACATGGTCTTCAATCTAAACAAAAATCCTGTACCCATTACAAGAACTCTCCATTTTTTCCCATTCCTGGTACTTCTGATTTATTATTCACCTTTAAGAATTTACTATACTGTATATTTACTATTCTGTATAGTATATGAAATATACTATATTGTATATTTCATACCAAGTAGGATCCTACGATATGTGTTAGTTTGTGATCTGGCTTACTTCAGTTAGCATAATGTTTGCAAGGCTCCTCATTTTGTAGCATCTATCAGAATTCCATTTCTTTTTATAGCCAAATAATATTGCATTGTGTGAACACACCACATTTTGCTTATCTAGTCATCTGTTGAAGCACACATAAATTGTTTCCACCTTTGGCTCTTGTGAATAAAGTTACAGTGAACATTTGTGTACAAATATCTACTTGAGTTCCTCTTTCCAATTATTTTGCATATATACTTAGGAGTGGAGTTCATCATATGGAAATTTTATTTTACACAGCATGTTTTTAAAGTATTTTTAAGAGTTTAAGTCTAAATGTGAATGGAAAGGAAGAAAATAAAATTCGTAGATGTAAACATAGGGAGTAAATTATCATGACCATAAGTTAACCAATTTTATTTTTTTCAGAGAATACTAACCAGGAAGATTTTGTAGCTATGACTTTATTAACATTAAGAACATATGATCCTTAAAAAAATGAGGATTGCAAAAACCTAAGACACAGGCTGGCAAGCAAAGGATTTCTGAACTACATATATGTGCATGTGGTTTAAAATGAATGTATCTGTGATGAACCTTTATGTTAACGTTTTGTATATTAATACAAATATATATTATATTATATAAATAACTCCTTAATATATATAAACATATATATTTAACGAACTCCTAAATATACAATATATTTTAAATTTAAATATATAAGTAACTCCTAAATAAAAAGAAAAGAAAAAAACAGACAACTAAATTGAAAATGAGTAAGTTTCAATCAGCTTCCTCAAAAAGGCAAACTCAAAATGAAAAGTGAATGTACGAACAGGTGCTCAGCCTCCTTAGTCATCAGGGGATACAAAGAAAAACTTGAATGAGCTATAACTGGCACAGTCATCAAAATGGCCAAAATAAAATACCAAACGTGGGCGAGAAAGTGGAGCAGGAAGAACTCTCAGGCCCTGCTGGCGGAAGTGAACACAAATGGTCAAACTCCTGTGGAAAATCACCTGGCAGGATCTTCTGTAACTCACCAATTCCATTCTAAGTCTATCCTACAGAAATGGATGCACACGTTCATCAAGACACACATGAGGATGATAGCACTATTCAAATACCCCAAACTTTAAACTAACTAAATACTCCAAAGCCCTAGAACCAATCAATTGTTATGAAATCACACAACTGTTATTATACAGCAAAGAGAATAAAATAAATGATTGTTACCCCAAACCATAATTGGATCTTGCAGACATGGGGCTGAGCAAAAGAAAACAGAAATAAAAGATTGCTTTACTGTATGTTTTCATTGATAAAAAACTCAAAAAATGCAGAAGTAATCTCTGGGGATAGATCAAGATACTGCTTAATTTTGGCAGGGGTAATGCCTTGGGGGATGAGCCCATGACCCAGTTATTGTATTTCTAGATCCGTGAGCTCTTTGCCTCACATTTGTCTTTGAGTTTCTTAAAAATAGGTTTCTACTATTGTCTTCTTCCTGTGTTGCACTTGCAAAATCACTTGTACTGTATTTTCTTTCATTCATATGTAACTTGTTCCTTTTGAGTGGGGCCCTAGATATATTTTTTTTAATGTATATATTTTCAAGGTCTATTAGTTCTTCTAAAATGTGTTTCATAGTTGACCAGCTCAGGTCCATTTTATCAGGTAAATTGTAGGGTCCTTTAATACGTAGGTCTGAATCCATCTCCCTCTTCTTTCCAGAGAGTTTACCGTTATGTTAAAATTGTACGTAATAGTTCTACATATATATTGTTTGCGTGTCCTTCTCCAGGTATTTTTATTTCTTTTTCTGTGTGTTCATATTCATTTTCTCTCTTTTACATTCCCTTCAATTACTATTACTGTTCTATAATTTTGTTTTCATTTTTATTTTTTTAAGTTTGTTAATTTATTGTGAGAGAGTAAGAGACAGAGAGTGAGAACATGCGTGCAAGTGGGGAAGAGGCAGAGAGAGAGGGAGAGCGAACCCCAGGGCAGAGCCTGATGTGGGGCTGGAACTGGCCAACCTTGAGGTCAAAAGATCTGAACTGATATCAAGAGTTGGATGCTTAATCAACTCTGCCACCCTGGCTCTCTCTCTTTTTTTTTTTTTTTAATTTTTAATGTTTATTCATTTTGAGAGAGAAAGAGAGAGAGAGACAGAGTGTGAGAGGGGGAGGGATGGAGACAGAATCTGAAGTAGGCTTCAGGCTCCAACCTGTCAGCACAGAGCCTGATGTGGGGCTTGAACTCACAAGTTGTGAGATCATGACCTGAGCCAAAGTCAGATGCTTAACCAACTGAGGCAACCAGGCACCATTCCTCATTTTTGTTTTTAAATCCCTGAATCTTTCCATTTATCCTCTCAACCTCATTTACACATTCACCCAAAGCTATTGTTTTAACACTTTGTAATTCAGATTTTATGTCTCAGATAATTTAGTCCTTTTCTTCAATTTTTCTTGGCTCCATCGATTTTATGTAACAATTTTCTTTGTTCATTTCTGTTCTGAGTTTTTGAATTTCTAAAGGTACATATGCTTTAAATTTTATTTGTAGTAAGTTATATTAAATTTATATTCCATTCACAATTCTTCAATTGGCTTTTTAATGGTATCCAATTCCCATTTTATTATGTTTTTGTGTGGTTTGTGGTTGATCGTTGGAAATAGTATTTTCATCTGTGAAACTTTGTTCCTCATTTTCTCTTTGGTCCTCAAGACACTCTATTAAATTTGCCTGTCTTTGTCTATTTGTTTTCATAGATGTTTAAGATTTTCTGGGCTATCAATATCTGATGTATTTATGGTGATTGGTAAAAATACGGGTTGGTTTACAAACCTCTTGTGTTGGAAATACGAAGTGCAGTTTATTTATTGAACTAGCTTTTGTGTTGTTTTTGGAGGGATGTGGGGCTTTGTGATTTTGTGCCCATGGGCGAAGGGCTTTTGTTGTTGTTCATTTTTTGTAGATCCTTCAATTCCTACCCCTTGGATTCTTTTATCCCTTCTTGCCAAGCCTGTCCACATAGCTTTCTTCTTAGTTTGTATCCCTTTCTCCCAGAAGTTCTGCCCTACACTTTCTAAGGCTCCGTAGGTGGCTTCTCAGAGCCAGTTTTGGTTAGTCTCCCACTCAAAGTGGGCCCTCTCTTGTGTGTGAGGTTATGGGTATCAGGCACCTCCCAGAACCCACAGCACATTCCTCATTCAGTACAATCCTGTCTCCACCCTCCCGACCTTATTCTGGTAACTTCAGATTTCTATTTACCCCTATGCAAGTGAATTAAAGTCTCCTAGTTTAGCCCAAGGGCAGCGTACGTGCAGTTTTATTTTCTGTCCTTTAAGATCTGTTTGGTTTGTAAAGGTGTTTGGAAATTAGGTTGCTTCCCTGGTATTAACTCTTTTCTGGTGTCATGACGCCTCCTTTCCTCAGCTGCTTCTCCTGGGCTGCTCATGTCAGTGTGGGCAAGCAATGAGAAGTGTGCTCAGGTATCAAAGACACTCTTCAGACTTGGCACATGATACAGGTGTTGACAGGTCACTTCCCATCTGCACTTGGTCCTCTAACATTCCAGTTCAGGGACATGAGAGAGCCTCATACTTAAACATGCAATCTCTAGCCTTATTTTCCACCCTATTCAAGTGACTGATTTTGCATTTCTTCTGAGAATGAGCTATTTAATACCTACTCCTAAAACTGGGACTTCTGAGGCTTTTTTTTAAAAATGTTTTTTATTTATTTCTAGGAGAGAGAGAGAGAGAGACAGCGTGAGCAGGGGAGGGTCAGAGAGAGAGGGAGTCATAGACTGAAACAGGCTCCAGGCTCTGAGCTGGCAGTCAGCACAGAGCCCGACGCGGGGCTCGAACCCACGAACCGCGAGATCATGACCCAAGCGAAAGTCGGACGCTTAACCGACTAAGCCACCCAGGTGCCTCAGGGACTTCTGAGGCTTTTTATTAGTTAGACAAAAGTAATTCCTTAGTAGATTTTTATCATATTTGTTACATATATTTCTATACTTTGGTGTCTATTGTTAAATTATGGTCTGAAGTTTTGATGAGTCAACTATTAAAAATGAGACAACTGTATGTGTATACATGTATATTTATGTACACATTATTAAAGCATCTTAGCTACTGAAAAATCTTACATAAAAGGATATCATATAATCTTTTTAAATTCTGTAGCATATTTTGGTGCCTGTATTATTCTGATAAGGAAACTAAAGCTAAATTATTTTAAACTGGGTGTTTAATAAGTTTTGATCATAACAATAATAATGTTAGTAGTGAATGTTATGTATTTTTCCTTTACAATATTCCATATACCTGTCAAATATTGTGTGAGATATTGATATTAATGAAAAGCCAATTAAATATATTATTACTTATGTTTTATATTTTGATACTCAGTGAGATTAAGGAGTTTTCCAAAACTATGCTGATAATAAAAGTGTTAGAATTTGAGCACATCTCCTACCATCAAAAGTTTTTGGTCTCCCCAAATACCTTCCCAATTAATGGAAAGGAAGCTTCAGTGTTTAAAAAGGTTTTTAAGGTGAAATGGGCTTATCCCGATTTACTTGAAGCAAAATATATTTGTTTTTCTTTTCTGCAAATCCATCCTTTGCACTTTTAAATGGACCTCTTGTTACCTGTCTTGCAAAAGCCAAAAATAAATTGAAACTCCCTTCAAATCTTAATTGCTTCAGATATTTAATCTACACAATAAGGCCAATAACCCTGACATACTTCACAGGGCTGATGAGTGAGAAAGCAAATAGAAAAACACCTACAAACACAGTGGTAAAGCTCTTGTAAATAAAATAGTTATATAAATGCAAAATAACAATAATAATTATAATTGCTTTTGAACACTAGAATTTCAGAATGTAGCCACTGGTAAATACCTCTCCTCTTTCAGAATCCACATTTATAATAGACAGATAATTGCGTTTTCCCTGGTTGGATGTTGACAGTCAATCAGAAGAGCAGGGAATGAAAGAGACCAACGGAAATGAGTCTGTAAACCCTTAAACCTTACTCAGATGATGCTATTTGTCTACTCATGCTTCTGTCTTATCTTTGCTGCTTTAACTCTAACAAGCAAAGCCATTCTTTTCTTTTAATGTTTATTTGTTGGAGAGAGAGACAGAGAGAGAGAGAGAGAGAGAGAGAGAGAGAGTGTGTGTGTGTGTGTGTGTGTGTAAGTGAGTGGGGAAGGTGCAGAGAGAGAGGAAGACACAGAATCTGAAGCAAGATCCAGGTTCTGAGCTGTCAGCACAGAGCCTGATGCTGGGCTCGAACTCACGAACTATGAGTTCACAACCTGAGCCAAAGTTGGCTGTTTAAGTAACGGAGCCACTCAGGTGCCAACCAAAACCGTTCTTTTGAATAAACAGAGTTCTCCAAAACCTAGAGTCCTTGGCTTTTCCAGCCCATTCCACAGTTCCAGTCAGGCTGCAGACATGGGCTTCCTCCCTGTTCCCAGACCCCTTGCTGCCCTTTCCCTCTGAGCTGTTGTTGGCCCTTCTTCTTCCTAGAATTCTTTCCTATAACTTCCTCTTTCAGGATGTGCCTTAGATGCTGCTGTGAAGTTTCTGGTGATATGTTCCTCTGTGAGGAAAATATTCTCTTAGTCAACATGAAGCACTCATTGTTTGTATGAGTACCCTCACCAAGGCGTATCTTCTGTTATGGTTGATCGTCTGCATCACTTCTTTGTCCTCTCAACTTGAGGGAGAATGTTCAGTTTCTCTCTTCCTATGGCTTAGTACCACGCTGTGAAGAGAGGGATAGCTAATGTGTTTAATAACTGAGAGTGACTCAAGACTCCATCTTGTGACAATAGGGTAGCAGATTAGCTTTTTCTTTAAAAGGGAGCAACCTGAAACGGAATCTTTTGCAGGCATTTAGACAGTGTTCAAAAGAGAAAAATAAAGACTCTCTTGATTTCCAAGAAAATCTGAAGTAAAACCACATCACATACGCACACTCACAATGGCACAGAGCCAGGTCAGACTTATTGATGGGAGTACTTAGCTTCTATATAGATATTTCATAATACTTTCCAGGATGTTAACTGAGTAATCTTTGGCATTACCCTCTTTTAAAACCTTTTTTCTGATGATTCTATTCTGGAAGGATCCACATTCTCAAAAGTGTTTTCTTATTGTTGTTCTCACAACTTCATTACTAACATGAGTTCACTCGAAGGTGCTGAAATAAATCTTTCAGGATATACACATACTCCTTCTTCTACCCACTGTGTAGCATCCAACCAGTTTCTCCACGATAATTATGATCAATCATTTCAGCCACTTCAGTTGCCTCCTTCTCTCGCTTCTCCATCCAATGGCAGGAAGAACCCCAAATGGCCATCGCTCATTCCCAAAATTCAGTTCATTGAAATCATAACTGTTCAGCGGTGGCAGGGTTCCCTCTTAATGACCAGGACTTCAAACTCATAAAGCCAATGGTTGGGAAAACAAGAAACAGAACAATTTCTAACATGTATCAGGTGTAATAGTGAGAGGTGGAACTCCTATCTGCACTCTTTGATAAGTGTAGGAAACGACCAGATCTGGATGCTGATTTAAGATTTGTATTGTATCTCAGGGGAAAACTGCTTACCATTCTCAGGTGTTGTCTTCCAATCTGATTCCTTTTTTAAAAAAATAAATTAATCTATTTTTAGAGAGAGAAACAGAGAAGAAGGACCAGAGACAGAGAGAGAGAGAGAGAGAATCCAAAGCAGGCTCCATGCCATCAGCGCAGAGCCTGATGTGAGGCTTGAACCCATGACCATGAGATCATGACCTGAGCTGAAATCAAGGGTCAGATGCTTAACCGACTGAGCACCCCAGGTGCCCCATGTGACTTCTATTCACTGATCTGTTCATGACAGAGAATTCCGTATATTTGAGCCCATTGCTAAGCCTTCCTGTCCGTAAAATGAATACCTTAAAAGGAAGTGATAATATATGGAATTCAATGACAATTCAGGAAACAAAATGTCAGCACTGGAAGAAGTCATGTATTATGAAAACCAAAATCACTTTTAAAATAAGTTCATACTTCCATAAAGACAAATCAATGTTTTCTCCATAAATAAAAGGACCAAAATAATCAACTTATATCAAGTGACTTTCATAGTTTATAATAGTATAAGATCAACAGGGGCTTAGTGTTGGCCTCTGTTTTGGGGAGTATAATCACTCAGTACTAGAGTTACCAAAGCCACTGCAGTGTGGGTATTTCCAAGCTCTCGAGCTCAAGCAAGACTCCATTTTAGATGCCACCACCATTTTTTGCACAGACCCCGTCAGCAAGCACTGGGGTATTATTCATTTATACCCATCCACTACACATTTGAAAGCTGCTGAAAGAGTAGATCTTAAATACTCTCACAAAAAGAGGAAATAGTAATCATGTGATGTGATGGTGGTATTAGCTAATGCTATAGTGGAAATTATTTGGCAATAGATCAGCATATCAAATCACCATGTTGTACAGCTAAAACTTGCATGATGTTGTATGTCCATTATATCTAATAAAATTGGAAATAAGTAAACAAATAATAGATCCCAAGGACATTCACAAGATGGATCATCTTCTCTGGGACAAATGTGAATTACAGTGAATGTAATTCACTGTGAATGTCTTCTGATGGACATTTATAAGAAGCTTGCATATCTGTAGAAACTATATCCCTTCTAAGTAATCGTATTACCTACTATTCTCTCAGATCCCCTTGTCAACTTTATTCCAATCTTAGTTTTTTCTGAGTCAGTAGACAACTATTAATCAGAGTGGATCCACTCACCCAGACCTCATCTCCTTCCATGAAAAGTAGACAAATAGATGTTCTGCTCTAATTTTCATTCACTTGGTGGACATTCTCTCATTACTATCTTTGAATCCCATCCATGAATGGAGGTGTAGACATGCAGAATATATGCTGTCAGCATTCCATAAAGCCAGGACTTCTGTATTCTCTAACTAATACATTAGTCATGGTTTCCTGTAATAAAACTGCAAAACACATAAAACAAGTATCCCTCAGGCCTGCATCAAGACACATATTATTTACTCAAGAAATGACTGATCTGTCTGGGAGAGGGGGAGCTGGTTACAGGTATGTTCATTGAAGTTCATTGAAACTTATAATTATGATGTAAACAAATTTTGGAAGGAAAGTTAAATTTCAACAACAAGAGTCCTGCTTTAAATGCCATAAGTAAGCAGAACAGAAGAAATAGAAAAACAACATTGAGCTCGCTCTAAAGAGAGGCTCCCTTATGTAATTTAAAATATGTGTTGATTGCATTATACTCATGAAAAAAATGGCATTAATTGGAAATGGATTTCCTACCAATCTGACAATTATTATATTTTCTTATTTTCCAGGCAAACTAACACAAGCACTTCAAATGAAAGGGGACTGTAGTCAAATAGGTGGTCTCTTTGGAAATGGTAACACCAAATAAAAGACTTTCTCAAATCATTTGTGCACCAGTTCTGAACAGAGATGCCAGGGTCAGGTGCATGGGCACTAAAATCAGCCTAGGTTCTGCCCACCAAGTCATGTGCCCTGGCATGGGTCTCATTCTGCCTCTAGATGACAGGCATCTGCTTTCTGATTCCATACTAGATATAGTGTAGCAGAACCCATAATCTTTATGCATTTTTTGAGTCTAGAAGAAGACTTTACAGCATTTTATGAGTGTAGCAGAAGACTTTGTAAAATGTACACTTCCTTTTACATTCAGTAGCCAGGGAATTTTCATGGTGGTGCATTCTCCAATGGACCATCTCCTATGTAGTTCTCAACTCTTTTTTAAAAAATTTTTTATTTATTTATTTCTAATTGTTTTTGAACGAGTGAAAGAGAGAGATGGTGGGGGGGGAGGGGCAGAGAGAAGGGAAATAGAAAATCCTAAGCAGGTTCTGTACCACCAAAACAGAGCTCAGTGCAAGGCTCAAATTCATAAATAGTGAGATCATATCTTGAGTCAAAATCAAGACTCAGGTGCTTAACTGACTGAGCCAACGAGATGCCTTGGTCCTTAACTCTTTATGTATCATTGAACTTAAAATTTTTCCTTAAAAGCAAAAATTATTTCCATATGTTCTATGGATTTTAAAAACTACACCTGCTATAAACTTGATAATGGTGCTTCTAGAAATATTTCTGTTCTAGGTAGGGCAAGAATGCCACAAAGTATTTCCCTGTTCAGAGCGCTAAGACAGAGTTAGGTATTTTAGATAGCCAAATGGCTTGGGAGATCTTTTTCAAGGAGCAAATGTACAACGAAAGATTGCAGTAAGGGCTATGCTAATTATTAAGGAGCAATAATTAGGGTTAATCAGTAGGGAGCACTAACATAGACTAACGAATGGAAAATGACATCAATTAGCTATATACTCAGTGTCAGGAACTGTGCTTTTCCATCCATTATCTCACTGAATCATCTCAACACTTCTGCTCTCATTTAGTCCCAGCAACCTCCCTGTACATTTTGCTAGTATTGTTCACATTTTACAAGTAAGGGAATTGTGCTTCGATGGTCTAAAGAGACCCCTAGCATGACACAGAGCATAGAAAGTGTATAAGACAGCACATGGTGGAAAATAGAGTCTTTCTCCTTCAACATCCCATTCATCTTGTTTCCTATGCTATCAAACAGCCCTTCCTTGATTGGAGTAACTTCAGTGGTACATGCCATCACTCCCACACACACACACACATGCTCAATGGTAGACTTCCTCTTTAACTGCTCTCATGGGAGGGTGGCACTAGAGTTGGCAATGTTTGCACACACACACTGGCGGGCAGTAAAAGGAGGAAACCTAGGAACATGCTGGCTGGTAAATGAAAACCATTTTGGATTTAAAATCTCACCAAGCATGGAGATGATAAACTGTACAAATGACTCTCTTTCTTTCTTCATTTTGCCCCTCTTCCTGACTATACTCTTTTCTTTTTTTAAAAAAAATTTATTTCTTTATTTTATTTTGAGAGACAGACAGAGAGTGAGTGAGGGAGGGGAGGAGAAAGAGGGAGACACAGCAGGCTCCAGACTCTGAGCTGTCAGCACTGAGCCCGACGTGGGGCTCGAATCCACAGACTGAGATCATGACCTGAGCCGAAGTCAAACGCTTAACAAACTGAGCCATCCAGGTGCTCCTATAATCTTTTCTATGCTGGGTCAAAATTAAATTATTTATTTGAACTCTGCTCCTACTTTGATTAGCCCTGCCCTTTGTATCAGTCATCAGTTAATCCCAAGCCTGGACACTGGTCCTTGGCCACTTATTCTTTCCTTGCTTTTCACAAGGGCAAAGCAAAAAGAAAAAGAAAAGATCAGTGAGCATCTTGAGTTCTTTTATTAATATTAACTCTGGGAGGTAATAGGACAAGTCAAATTCATGTACCTGCTAATTGGTCTAGGCAGAGAGCCTACATTTTTTACTTGGGGACACTTGGTTATGCAGAAAAAGTTCATATTTCAGCAGGACTATAATCAATATATCACCTATATTAGCCTCATGTCAACACACAAGGGTTCATTATTAAGAAGATTCTGAAGGGTTCACTGAATATTGCATTTGGAAATGTGTGTCTGGTGTCTGGGAGCAATTTCCAGCTAGACTTCTGGGAACTAGGACACACTTAAAAGGATTTAGGAGTAGAAATCTTTCACTTAAGAAAATCCATTTCAGCAATCTGCACATTAAGGAAATGGGAAATGTTTCTTTACCAATTCATTGCCATCAGATGGGGGAATACTCCAGTAAAACACAGGCAATTTTATTCTAGTTATTACAGCACTAGATGTATAAGTGGGTACGTTGTCCTATCCCACCCTCTTGCAATTATGGAACTGCACAAGCCATCATAGCTATTGTTTATTACATGTACCTTCCAAGAACAAGTCCCTTTTATTGAATAACAGTAGCCAATGCCTTAGTGAGGGTTTGCTAAAAACTTCAAAAGGCTTCACGTTATTTAGTCCTCACAATAAACGAAGGAGGTAGTTGCATGATGTTGAGCATCTTTGAATGTGTCTGGTGGCCAGTCAGGTGCCTTCTTTGGAGAAATCTTTATGCATGTCTTCTGCCCATTTTTTAACTGGATTATTTGGTTTTGGGGTATTGAGTTTGTTAAATTATTTATAGATTTTTGCACACCAACCAACCCTTTATCAGATATGTCATTTACAAATATCTTCTCATATTCCATAGACTTCCTTTTAGTTTTGTTGTTTTCTTTGCTGAGCAGAAATTTGTATCTTGATGAGGTCCCAATAGTTCATTTTTGCTTTTGCTTCCCTTGTCTCCATAGATATGTCTAGTAAGCAGTTGCTGTGGCCGAAGTCAAAGAGGTTGCTGCTTGTGTTCTCCCCTAGGATTTTGTTGGTTTCCTGTCTCACATATAGGTCTTTCATCCTTTTTGAATTTATTTTTGTGTATGGTGTAAGAAAGTGGTCCAGTTTCATTCTTCTGCATGTCACTGTCCAGTTTTCCCAGCATTTGTTGAATGACTGTGTTTTTTTCCACTGATTATTTTTTCCTGCTTTGTCAAAGATTAGTTGACCGTGTAGCGGTGCATCTGTGTCTGGGTTTTCTATTCTGTTCCATTGATATATGTGTCTGTTTTTGTGGCAGTGTCATTCTGTTGTGATGACCACAGCTTTGTAACATAGCTTGAAGTCCAGAATTATGATGCTTCCAGCTTTGCTTTTCTTTGTCAAGATTGCTGTGGCTATTCAGGGTCTTTGTGATCCAAATAAATTTTAGGATTATTTGTTCTAGGTCTTTGAAAAATTCCAGTGGAGCTTTGATAAGGATTGTCTTAAATATGCAGATTGTTTGGGGTAGTATAGCCATTTTACAAATACTTGTTCTTCCATCCATGATCATGGAATACTTTTCCATTTTTTGGTGTCCTCTTCAATTTCTTTCATAAGTGTTCTATAGTTTTCAGGATACAGATGTTTACCCTACTTGGTTACATTTATTCCTAGGTATCTCATGTTTTTTGGTACAATTTTAAGTGACATCGATTCCTTGACTGTGTTTTCTGATGCTTTGTCTCTGATGTATAGAAATGCCACAGATTTCTGTAAGTTGATTTTGTATCTTATGATATTGCTGAAGTCATGTATCAGTTCTAGCAATTTTTTTATAAAGACTTTGGGTTCTCTATGTCACTCATCATCAGGGAAATACAATCAAAACTACAATGAGATACCACTTCACACCTTTCAGAATGGCTAAAAATAATAACACAGGAAACAACAGATATTGGCCAGGATGTGGAGAGAAGGGAACCCTCTTACATTGTTGGTGGGAATGCTAACTGGTGCAGCCGCTCTGGGGAACAGTATGGAGGTTCCTCAAAAAGTTAAAAATAAAACTATCCTACAACCCAGAAATTGCACCACTAGGCATTTACCTAAAGGATACAAAAATACTTATTCAAAGGGACACATGCATCCAGATGTTTATAGCGG
Organism: Hyaena hyaena; assembly: GCF_003009895.1. Taxonomy (NCBI): domain Eukaryota; kingdom Metazoa; phylum Chordata; class Mammalia; order Carnivora; family Hyaenidae; genus Hyaena; species Hyaena hyaena. The sequence goes on along the minus strand of NW_024082727.1, from coordinate 79,681 downwards.
CATTATCAACAATAGCCAGATTATGGAAAGCCCAAATGTTCATCATCTTCATCATTGTGAATGGATAAAGAAGAACTGGTATGTATATACCATAGAGTATCATTCAACTCTACAAAAGAATGAAATTTTGCCACTTGCCATGATGTGAATGGAACTGGAATATATTATGTTAAGCAAAGTAAGTCCCGTCAGAGAAATAAAAATACCATATGATTTCACTCATATGTAGAATTTAAGAAACAAAACAAATGAACGTAGGGAATGGAAAAAAGTGGGATGCAAACCATAAGAGACTCTTAACTATGCAGAACAAACTGAGGGTTGCTAGAGGGGAGGTGGATGGCAGATGGGCTAAATGGGTAATGGGCATTAAAGAGGGCGCTTGTTGTGATGAGCACTATGTGTTATATGTAAGTGATGAATCACTAAATTCTACTCCTGAAATGAATATATTATTATACATTAACTAACTGCAATGTAAATTAAAAAATCGATACAAACATTTTTTTCAATAAAAAAGAGGTAATTGTTATTACTACGTGTCATATTTAGATGTGGAAATTTGGAGAGATTAAGGGAATTGCCCAAATGTACATAATTCAAATGATCTAAGCTTGGATTTGTATCCAATATATCTCACTCTAAAATCCAAATCCTTCATTCCTAAATTATGGCACCAAAAGGATATATTAATAGTTAATATTTTTGTGTGCCAAGTACTGGCCTGTTTTGCATGTATTAACTCATGGTTTTTATTATTCAAACCATCAGTGAAGCAACCAATAAAAATATAGAGCTAGCTCCAAGAGCATTTAAGGAAGAGATGGAGATTTGCAGCATTCCAAAAAGACAAATAAATAAAAGAGTGTTGAATAAAACTGGATAATCCCATATAAAATATAATCTTGGGGGGGGCGCCTGGGTGGCTTAGTCGGTTAAGCGTCCGACTTTCCGACTTTCGCTTAGGTCATGATCTCGCGGTTTGTGGGTTCGAGCCCCGCGTCGGGCTCTGTGCTGACTGCCAGCTCGGAGCCTGGAGCCTGTTTCAGTCTGTGACTCCCTCTCTCTCTGACCCTCCCCTGCTCACGCTGTCTCTCTCTCCTAAAAATAAATAAAACATTTAAAATATATATATATATAATCTTGGGGCTTATATTTATGACTGAAATTTATAGGTTAGCACGCAACTTCACAATGTTGAGCTCTAATCAGACAGTAAATTACAAAACATGACCCAGATACATTCTTCTGCAGAAATAAATAATCTTTTGTTTGGCTTGCCAAATAGAAAGCCATATGATATGTATTTTTTATTGCCAAGTTTACGTTTAATTTCAATTATATAACATACATTGTAACATGACGTTCAAGTGTACAATATAGTAAATCAACACTTTCATGTAACACCTGGTGCTCATGACAAGTGTCTCCCTTTAATTTTTTAATGTTTTATTTATTTCTGAGAGAGAGAGACAGAGAGATAGTGTGAACAGGGGAGGGTCAGAGAGAGAGGGAGATACAGAATCTGAAATAGGCTCCAGGCTCTGAGCTAGCTGTCAGCACAGAGCCTGACACGGGGCTTGAACCCATGGACCGTGAGATCATGACCTGAGCTGAAGGATGCTTAGCCGACTGAGCCACCCAGGTGCCCCACAAGTGCCTCCCTTAATACCCTTCACCTACTTAAGCCATCCCCCTGTCCAAATGTACATCAGCTGATGAATGGAAAAAGAAGATGCAGTGTGTATACATACACAATGGAATATTACTCAGCCATAAAAAAGAATAAAATCTTGCCATTTGCAACTATGTGGATAGGGCTAGATTGTATTATGCTAAGTGAAAACCATCTGATATTTAAACTGAAAGCCTATCCATCCACCTTATTTCCACATTTAAGATAATATTTCCTAAGAGGTTTAAAAAGTAATGATAATACTATGCATTTATGTTATTTACAAAGTTCTGCAAAAAGGTGTATTCTTATGTAAAATGGAAAGATTGGAGAACTTTGATGGAATCTTGGTTCAACTGTTAAGTAAATCAAGTCAGTATCACACTTGTGATTTATTTTTCTCCTATCAATTCATAAATATGGTGATTACTATTACACAGTAAGATTTATTTCTTTTAATTTTAGTATTAAGTTTCTGGAAACATCTTTGAAAAGAAAATTTTCATTAGAGTAGTAGAATAATCATTCATTATTTTAAATTGTGAATAATGGACATCTAGATATTAGAGGAAAAATCAGAGGCAATAAATGCACTGAGTGGAATTCACTAATTTTTAACACCTTAGACAAAATTAGAAAACCAGTGGGAGTAATACTTCATTCTTGTGTTACTCTTCAATATGCTTGTCCCTCAAATCAGTCATGTGAAATAATGAACACAGATGTAATCTGAAATATGAAAGAAAACATCTAGAGTCTTTGGGGTAAGACTACCACCAAGATAATTCACTGCAAAATTTATGTATTTCATTTACCAAGAATGGTCTAGTCTTCATTAATAGGCACAAAGATGTCACATTAATATAGCAAGATGAGACCAGTTTCACAATGGTAGATCCAAAGAAGAGTAAACACAGTTAGACTTACAAGGGGCCAAGGCTCAAGTTTAGACTACCAGTTTTGTGACAGCCTATAAGAAATGTAGCTGTTTGAAAATATATAAGTCTATCCCTGGGCTTCTAATTTTCCTCTCCATGTGGAGAAAAACTGAGAAGTTATATTACAATCCAAAGTTGCTCTGTAACAGAGGCTTTGGAACAAAAGCTAATAGATATATATATTTAAAACATGTGCCTGCTTCAGGGTTAGAAATGATTCCTCCACTCACCCTGGAGACCTTATTTCTCCTGGGTGGTTACCAGAGAGATACTTGCCAGCTCAACTCTTAAAGATTTATTTGCCCTTTGTTTGTCTGTTCCTTTTATTTTGAAATGGTTTTGCTCTTAGCTAAGTAGCTGTCATCCATTAAGTTAAGGTCCACCTAAAATAAAATAAAGTAAAATAAAATAAAATAAAATAAACAAAACAAAATAAAATAATATAAAATAAAATAAATAAAATAACATAACATAAAATAAAATAACATAACATAACATAAAATAAAGTCACCCTGACTCTGAGTAGACACTTTCCCTTTGCACATATTTAGCCATTAGAGCTTAACTCTTCAGGGCTTTGAATGGTGTTCTCCATGCATAGCGCCTAACTTCCATTTCATTGGTGAAGATGCTGACTGCAAGAGGAGATGGAATTATTCATTCAAAGTGATTAAGTGTGGAGAAGAATCCAGCTTTTTTAAAGCAATGCTTTTTTAAGCACTCTTCTCACACTGTCCCATAGCAGCCCTTTGAGAGCATGTAATACCAATTTTCAGCTATTAAGGGCATAAAATGTATAAATTGCTGAGCTCAATTTTTAACCTGCCCAGTAGCTTAGCAATAATGAAGATCATTACTGATAAAAATTGATAGGAAGGTAGAAGGAGCCAAAGTAATAGCATTGGCAGTAACCCATATGCCAAAGGTCAATGAGAGCCTTATAATGGAAATCTACCAGTGATTCTAATGGAAGTCACCACTTTTGCTTCTCCATTTTTCCCAACCAGAGCCTGAACTGTGTTGCTGACACAGTACAAAATATTTTTTATTGGTTTAAAAAATCCTCCTTATTCTGTCCTCTGTGAACTTCTCCATCTCACAACTAGATTCTATATCCATTTCCCAAAACTTGTAATGTTTACAATATCATACTTGTCTACACTGCAAGGTCCAGTTGGCATGCCCTTTTCCATCTTGTCCACCTGGAAAATGTTTTCTAACCTTTCAAGATTCAGAGCTTAAGTGTCCCCTCCCTTATGAACCTATTCCTAACATGTACCCAGGAAGATTTACCCATATTCTACTCTGTGTCACACTGTAACCTTCCAGACTTCTATACATTGGTATATCTCTCTCCCTCTCTGTCTGTCTAATATAAATGAGATTAGTAATGACACATATTACAGGCATGGAGAAATGCATTTGTCAAACAAAACCAAAATAGTTCTACAATAAATTGTTGATAGAATACTAGAAATTGAAAAGACAGAATTCTGCTTCAACTTTTCTTTGTTGTGCACCCTGCTCTGTCTTCCACGGAGTTATGTGGGCTTTCTTTTGTGTGTTTAGTTGCTTGTTTTTCTGTTGTCCTGATATTTCTGTACATAAGATGGAGGTCTTGCTTTCGGTGGGTACACAATTAAATCTTATGACCCAAATATTAAAATTAAAGGCACATTGCACACTGCCTTTATTTTTCTGTTTGTCTCAAGAATAAGCTGCAGAGTATCTTTTGTGATCCTGAATATTCAGATAACAGCCCCTAAGGGAAACAGAACACTGATCACTAAGTGGTTCACATCGTGCCGTTCTGTGCATTGGTATTTTAGATGGGGTCAGGTTTGTTCATGCGTTTTACCCTTATTATGAACAATGTTGAAAATAACACATTTCAAAGTGTTAAGAAAAGTCATTTATAACTTGGAGATTTGCCTAAAAGAGATCAACATGGGGCATAGGTGCACGTAAGAATGATCATTTCCCAGAAAGCACTTTGTTCAAATTCCTATTTTTCACTAGAAGTCCAAAACTAAGTGAAATTGCATGTTAATCGGTCAACCCGTTCTAGTACAAATGCAGATGCCAGGCACAGGAGGTCATTCTGATGGGTGTGGTTTATCGTCTTATAAAATATATAACCAAGTGATCTTATTCTCACATTCTTTATTAAATTGGCTATAAATATTTAGCTCCTTAACTACCCTTCGAACCACTTTTCCCCTTTATAATCATTAATGAACTAGTTGAGTAACATCATTGACAAGTTTTTATTTTGTAATTGTAGGAGAGGGTTGTTTTTGTTTTTGTTTTTGTTTTTTACTTTTGAAATGATACTTTAAAACTCTTCATTTTGGGGCACATGGAAGATTCAGTCAATTGATCTTCTGACTTTGACTCAGGTCAAGTTGTCATCTCACAGTTTGTGGGTTTGAGCCCCGCATAGGGCTCAATGCTGTGTGTGCAGAGCCCTTCTCTCTCTGCCTCTTCCCAACTCATATTCTCTCTCTCTCTCTCTCTCTCTCTCTCTCTCTCAAAAATAGATAAACATTTAAAAAAATCTCATTTTACCTGGGGTCTATTAGTCAGAAGGGCAAAGGGCTCAGAATTGGCATCTTCATTCTTGTATCTACTTTTAATATATTGGAATATATTGTGGCTTTTACGTATATGGTTAAATAAATTTATAATTATTGCCTCATTTTTAGATGTGGTTTATCTGTACAATGGAATACTACATGGCAATGAGAAACAATGAAATCTGGCCATGTGTAGCAACATGGATGGAACTTGAGGGTGTTATGCTGACCAAAATAAGTCAGGCAGAGAAGGACAAATACCATATGTTTGCACATATAGGAGGATTAGGAGGAACTTAACGGAGGACCGTGGGGGAGAAAAAGGTGGGAAGCAGGGGGAGAGGGAGGAAGGCAAACCATGAAAGACTCTTGAATGCTAAGAACAAACTGAGGACTGATGGGTGTGGGGGGAAGGAGGGATGATGTGCATGGCGGAGGGCACTTGTGGGGATGAACACTTGGTGTTATATGGAAACCAACTTAACAATAAACTATTTGTAAAAAATAAATAAATACATAAATAAATAAAAATACATCAAAAAATAAATTTATAATTATAGAGTCTAATTGCAACTAAAATAACTCTTACAAAATAGACACGTGACTGCAAAAGATACCTGGAAGTATCTTCAGTTACTTCAGTTTAAAGATCATAATAATAACACAAGCTAAGCCAACAATAAAAGTTGGCCTGAACTGACACTCTTAATTCTAATTTAAATTCTCCACTTGAAACACAGAGGTTAAAAAAAATGGGAATATAATCACATATAACAAATCAGCAAAAGTATTTAAAAATAATAAATTTGACTTGATAGATACAGATCCTTAGATGTAATTTTTAAAAAATTATTTCATGTTTATTTATTTTTGAGAGAGAGAAAGAGAGAGAACAGGGGAGGGGCAGAGAAGGAGGGAGACACAGAATCCCAATCAGGCTCCAGGCTCTGAGCTGTCAGCACAAAGTTGAATGCGGGGCTCGAACCCACAAATGCGACTGAGATAATGACATGAGCCAAAGTTAAAACCCAACTGACTAACCTACTCAGATGCCCCTATAGCCACCATTATTAACAAGATTTGTCTAAGAGAATATTATGTAAAGTGTGCCTTGGTGAGGTGTATCTTTCATATTTGACAATCATTAAAAAGAATGACAAAATAAACTGAGCTTAGAACCATCTCGTTGAAGTGTTATGTCAAAAATGAGAAACTAACATTTAAAAAAATTAAACATAAACAATCATATATATGTATATACACACGTGTGCATCACATGGATTGAAGCAATCACATATGTTCAAATATATATGAAATCAATGTATATACATGTATATATTTCAGCTAAAATGAAAGTTTTGAACTACAAGACATTAATCACTTCAAAACATTGAATTTTCCCTTTATTTTATCATTTTAAAATTTCTCTTGTGCATACTTAGTCAGTTTTGCTGTGTATTCGTTTAAAAGGACATGCATACTGTCGACCTAGAAAACTACAAAGCTTAAAGCCACCAAAACCTTTTACTTGAGGCTTTAGGGATTACAAACCAGGAGACAGAGACTCTGTTGAAATGGAAAGAGTCTTTGAATTCCAAGTGTAGAGTGCAGCCTCACAAAGGTAAAATCGCTGGATTACATAAATTGTTTAGAAAGACTTCTGATTGGCAGGAGCCAAGTTAAACTATCTACTACAGGATTAGCTATTTAGGGAACAGATATTACATTAGGTCTATTTCAGTCCAGAGTAGAAATATGTCTTCAGGGAGGTGGCTGCAATTGACAAAAGCCAAAACGTTCATGGGGTCCTGAAAATTGAAAGAGAAGATACGCAGAAAACCTGCTTTCTCAGTAACCTCCTGATGCTATTTTGCATGACTCTCTTAGCAAGGCTTACTGCATTTTGGAACCTTCTTTCACAATGGAATATATACATAAATATGCATCTGTTGGAATGCTCTTAAGTTGTGTCTGTTGGTTTGCTTTACTGACAAGCATGCTATCGAAAAGTTTGGAGACCATTTCTCTGGGGGATGAGTAGCTATTCTCAAAATAGGGAAAATACTGCTGAGCCTGAAAGCCCGTATGGACTGGATCTTCCTGAAAAGTTATAGAAGACTCAGAAGATGTAACGCTCACAGGGGAGGCTGATGGACAGGACCAGATAGCATTGGAGGCAAAGCACCTTGCAACTGTTTCTAGACTCACCCATACTTGCCTTTCTTCCATCTGTCACACACCTCACTTCCTCACATAGTTTACTGGAGCAGATTTTACTTCTTTTCTTCCTAAAACTGCATTCACGAGTGGTGTCCCTTGCAGGATAAAAAGGAGAAAGAAAGAAAGAAAGAAAAGAAAGAAAAGAAAAGAAAAGAAAAGAAAAGAAAAGAAAAGAAAAGAAAAGAAAAGAAAAGAAAAGAAAAGAAAAGAAAGGAAGGAAGGAAGGAAGGAAGGAAGGAAGGAAGGAAGGAAGGAAGGAAGGAAAAAAAAAGAAAAGAAAAAAACAAAAACAAAAGATAACAAAAACAAAAACAAAACCCTACAAAAAACCCAAAACTCCAAACTCTTAAGAATGTTATACATATTTTGCTTTGTTTTGCTTTCATTTTGGTTCTCTTTATCTTGGTTGCATTTTCCTTGCCATGTCCCTAATTTTTGACACTAATAAGCAGACTGTGGTTGTCCAATCCAAATGCGATTTCATGTTTCTAGACTGACTCAATTTTCATATTCTCTAAGTATACTTCTCTTTCCCCATTCCATTCGCCACTTCTAATTTACCTTTCAAAATCTGGTTTCAATGTTCCACCATCAAGTGTGTGTGTGTGTGTGTGTGTGTGTGTGTGTGTGTGTGTGTCTGCACACACATGAGTTTCAAAAACATTTTGCAAAGTAAGTCTGAGATCAGTGGAACACATAAATTGAAGACAAACTTCAATTACTCATCATAGGGATAGTAATCTAAGCTGAGAATGTATAGATTGGGAATAGATAAGGACAAAGTGTTTTAATAATATATACGAGGAAACAGGAAAACCATTAGGAGAAAATGAGAGGGATTTCTGTCTGTCTGTCTGTCTGTCTCTCTCTCTCTCACACACACACACACACACACACACACACACACACACACACACACACACCAGGAAAGTTTCCTGGCCCAGAAGCTGAAGGAAGGGACCTTTTGAAGAAAGAGGGATGATCAAGCACCAGCAGAACACCAGGGAGGTTCAAAAAATGCCAAAAAGAAAAAAAAAATGTTAAAAAAGGGTGCCTGGGTGGCTCAGTCGGTTAAACGTCCGATTTTGACTCAGGTCGTGATCTTGAGATTTGTGAGTTGGAGCCCTCTGTGCTGACAGCTCAGAGCCTGAAGCCTGCTTGGAATTCTTGTCTCCTTCTCTCTTTGCCCCTCCCCCACTTGGGCTCTGTCTCTCTCTGTTTCTCAAAAATAAATAAATGTAAAAAAATTTTTTATATGCCAAAAAGTCTCAAGGTACTTTGAAAATGAAAGGTATCGGTGACCTTAGTGAAAGCGACATCTGTACTAGAAGGCAGATGTAGAAACTGAGTATATAGACTAATTTCCAGCTTACTATGTAGAGAAAGAACTAAATAGAACAAAGGACAGGTTGAAGAGTAGATACCAGAAAGTGTTTTTGCTATTTTTTAAGCAAAATATGAGAGCACTGAGAATTTTCTGGATTTAGGGGAAAATATTACATCTAAATAAAGACGGTAGATATAGAAGGGACTGTAGGCATATAGAAAGGAGGAAACACTAAAGCATGTGGGGAGAATATAAAACTATACTTATTCCAGTGCAGAAATAAGTATGGAAAGGGTAAGTAGAGAAATTGGAAGGTGTTCTGTCATAAAAAGACTGACTTTCTGAAAAAGCTTTGTCTGATCTCCCCACCTGCCCATACGCATTCCTGTAAAGTTACTCACTTCCTCCTTTCTGTTCTCTCTTCTTGCACATAATTTTTTCTAGCACGCTCTAAATGCTAATTCTAGATTAATGCATCTTCACATACTGCCTCCTCTCTCAATTAGCTATGAATTACCTGAGGTGGTCAACTGTGTCATATTTGTCCCTACATGGTAAGCACTGTGCACAGTGCCTGCCTTATTTTAGGCTCTTAATCTGTGATTTCTTTTTGGAAGGATAAATTGAATATTTATTGCAATTGCAGGACATATACTGTCAGTGCTGTTGAAATTCTGAAAAGTCAGATATTTGCAGTGAGGCCTCTCATCAATTAAGAGATAAGTTGAATTTTACCTATCTATCCATTTATTCATTCATTTAGAGATGAAGGAATTTGACGTTTAGTCCCCAGGTTCCTGGGAGGTATTAACAGGACAGCTCACCTGGCTTATGGGTAAAGTCTATTTCCTCTTCAGTTATGCAACCTCAAAACTTGACTTCATTAGTATACATTCCAGTCAACTAAGCTAACTCAACAGCTCTTAGATAATCAAGAGTCAATATTCTTTGGATTAAAACACAAACAAACAAACAGCAACTTTTCTAAATCAAAAGATAATTCAATGAGAAACCATGAATGAATAAAATATTTGGCCGAAATTGGAGCTCTGTGGTCTATGAGAATGAATATCATTATCTGGAAATCAAATTCATTAAAAAAAAAAAAACTGCTAAGGATGTTGGTGTGAAAATAAAAGGAATAATTTAAAAATAGCTTCCTAAATAAAACCATTATCCCTCAAAGCATAGCTATTTAAAGAAAAACTGTGAAACACTGCTTGGTTCAAAGATCTCTTTGCACACTGTGCATGACCAATCAAGAATACAAAATAATGTACATAAAAGCCAACATTTCCATAAGTGATCATAAAGGATTCATGTTTTTCTTTCTGTAAAATTAAGAAAAACAGCCCACAAGGTAACACCAATTATACATAAATAGTCTTATTTTAATCATTATTATGTTGGCAGTGTAATTGTAGATTGGAAACCCATTCCAGATACAGAAGACCTATATTAATGGAAATAATTTGAGAGTTATTTTCTAATAAAGAGGATGGTAAATGTATATTTGGTTCAGTAGGAAAACTATTGATGTGAAATGTAAAAAAAAAATCTCATTATTATAAATCTGCATACACATCGGTTTCAAATGTGCTGTTGGCTATATATTGCAATTTACAAGAAGCTAAAAACCCCAACTACCAGTTACTGCAGAACTGGTCCTGGGAAAACTAAACCAGACCAGTCAGGCTGCCCATACACAAGCTTTATACAAGATCTAGTTAAGACAAAATTTGTGAATTTTTCTCTCAGGTATAGAATTGTGAAATCAGGAGTTCTGGTTGAGTTATTTTCATTAGGTATCCAGTTAATACAGTAATACGTACCATTTTGTAAATTTTTACAAATATGTGCAGCACAGAGATCAATAAAAGGAGTACTTTTAGCAGCCCAGACATTTCCTCCTGACCCCATCAGGTAATATTTCCAAAATCCTAAAATACATTCTATTTACTAACATGATAGGTAAAAATGGTCTGTTTTTAAACTTTATGTATATGAAATCATATATGTACACTCTTTTTTGTATTGGGCTTCTTTGGACAGTATCGTGTCTATGAAACCCATCTTTACTTTTCTATTCTACTGTTTAATAGGCATTTGAATTGCTTTTAGCTTTTAGCTATGAAAATTGTTTCCATATGCATTTTTGTTCATGTTTTTGAGGGTGTATATCATTTTTATAGATATGTACCCATACATTTTGAGAAGAAATACTGGATTATACAGTAACTTATGTTCAGCCTTACTAGGTAATGTATATATTGTCCACTAGAACCCTGATTTACACAATCCTTTATTCTCTAGTGTTGGTAGCTTATGATCACAATTTCATATGTAATTTATTTTTTACTATTTGATGCACTTCAATTATATATATATATATATATCTCACAAAACTTATGCATTAAAAATATATCTGGCATTCAAGATGTTTCTACAGTTAAAACTTTTAAGAGGAAGGGGATTTTCTTAATTTGCAATCATGTAGAAATACCAGAAAACCAGTGTTCATATTTTGGCAGGGCATTTCATTAGTGACCCACATAAAATAGAGCTGAAATAATTTCATTTGAAGCCACCATTTTCAACCTTTTCAAAGAATGATTTGGCTTTTAATCAGAAATCTGTGTCTCATTTGAACATGGAAGACATCATCCAAATGTGGCTATTTCCATACAAATGAACTACTTTCCATATCATAAGATTAATAATGAACAGACTTGCATTCCTACAAATGTATGGAGGAGTTCAGAAGCCCACTCTGATCTAGTTAAACATCAAATGCACCCAGAGTGCTTGAAGGTTCTAATCTCACCACTCTTGAGGGATAAAAGAATAAACACTTGTTGGTTATTATAACCCTCCATTGAGTCAACCACTCTTGAATTTAGGAAGAGATAGTTTGAAATAAATTCTGTAGTCCAGTCTCTACTTTATTATACGTGGACAAAAATAGGCAACAAATTGGGGCAAGTCCAATGTAAATGGAGAGAGTGTCTAAGAAGAAAGATGATATCACTAAGCTTGTATCTATATGAAATTGCAGATTGGAAATAGTTCACCCATTGATTAGATATGCACATTTACATAAACAAGAATTTGTCTAAGCCTCAATTTTATTATCTGAAATGATATCCATAATGTTTCCTTTGCAGGAACCTACGTTTCCAATGTCATGAGCTAAGTAAGTATTTCATAAATGGAATATACTTCTTGTTATAACCATGTAATTATGATGATGATAATGATTCTTTGTTTGCCTTTTAAAGCATTCTCCCATTCATGATTTTAACACCAAGAATACTCTGAGAATGACTACAAAGTGCATTATTACCCCTGTGTGCAGAGAGGAGCTTCTGTCCTCCTTGTATTATGATTACGTGAAAGAAACGAGACAAGGGTGGATCACTCCTTTCTCCTCTTTTGGTTCGTTTTCTCACCCCATCTTTCTTTCTTACTACAAATTGATTCGTAAGTGAGTTATGTTACTATCTCATACCCAATGTGCTTTTTTTGTGTGTGTTTTATGTGGATTCTCAGATCTCCACGTCAGGAAGCATAAATCCCATCCAGAAGGTGTTTGCTTCATCCAGACTCTTTCTTCTACTCCGTGGATGCTCAGCCGTTGGCTAGCCTTAGCTTTCTGCTTCCTTTGTCGGCATCATCTTTCTTCCTTACCCTTTTGACTAGAAAGCATACTTTGGATTGTATGTGCCGCTGTAATAGATTCACATTCATTGTCCCACCACTTCTCCTCCACTGGAAGGAAGGAAGGTAGGAAGGAAGGAAGGAAGGAAGGAAGGAAGGAAGGAAGGAAGGAAGGAAGGAAGGAAGGAAGGAAGGAAACGAGGGAGGGAGGAAGGAGAAAATAAAAAGGTTAGCTAATTTTTCCATTAACTCTATTTATCAAAGCCATGTGTCAGAGACCCAACACTCAAGCAGTTTTTCTTCAGTTTGGAGGTCAGTGATTTCCGTTGTAGATAATTCATAAACCTGAAAGTGCTCTACCATATTTCCATCTGTCCTGCTTAGCTTGTTGGACTGTTACTCAGATTTTTGTTCTTATGGTTTCATTATTACTGTTACTCTTCTAGGAATCATACCCTCATAAAAGCAAATATAGGGGCAAGATAAGGAAAAGCAAGTACCTCCTCAACTGGCTTTTAAGAGGGATAGAAACATTTCTAGGAGTTTGCACTTTTTGTCTTATTGGCCAGGACTTTCACTGTCATGGGAGGTAGAATTACCATCCTTGTCTTAGAAGAATCGAAGCTCACCTCCTGGGCCTGGGCTGGCTACAGCCTTACCTGAAGCATATGCATTCTCTCCCTGATACTTGTAAATAATTGAGGTTCTGTTTCAAAGGAAGAAGGGGAAATACCTGGTGCCCAGGTACCCAACTTTGTCCGCCATGCTACCGTCATGTCTGGAGTGGGATATATCACAGAAGTGATAAATTGACCCCAAGTTTCCCATTGATCTAATTCATTTCCTAGTTGTTGTTGTTTTTTTCTTTTCATTATGAACTGCTGAGAGAATAGTCATGGAGAGCTTCACCTTGACACTCGTTCTGGGAAGAGTGTTTTAGATATTGGTTTTATATATGTATAGCAGAGGGAACTTGAACAATTTATTTACTCTCTACGATCCTGTGTCAGCCCCAGTGCAGCTATGAAGTCTTGTTTTTGTAGCAATAATTTTCTTCTCTCTCTTACTCTCTCTCCCTCCCCCCATCCATACTGTGTCCCTTGTATGGAATGGTAGCAAATGGTAGCATTTTCCATTTTGATAGGTGCCTTCCGGGGCACTAGCTTCAATTAGCATCTTTTCATAAACTAGTGCTTCAAGTACTTTTTTCTTGGCCTTATTATTAAATTATAAGTCTATTCCTATTGGTGTTCTTGAAATTCATCTGTCAGATAATCTATCATAATACTTTACAAGAGTATGTTGTGTCCCAGTAGAGATGCTAAAAAGAAATGAGTTTGGTTTGCCACAGAAATTCCATTTCAACTTCAGGAAAAACTGACTAGAAAAGTTATTAGCCTCTGAATTAGCGACTGAAAATGCTTTGAAGTGATCTTCTCCTGAGATTTTACATAAAAGGCTAAGGATGCCTGTGACAATTTAGAAAAAAAAGATTTAACTGTCTGGAGGGGAGAAAGGAAAGAACTCTTAAACTGTATAGCAGATTATATCCAGATTTTTTCACAAACCTCTATATTGGCTATGAAGAACATAGACTGACTGGTTTGTGGAGATCTACAGAGCCATAAAGGGTCGTATCAAGTCACCCTCCCCAAACGTTGAACAATGGTCAACCATGGAAGACTGAATGAAATGGTCCTCTAGGTCCACGGTCCTCTGGGAAAGAAACTAATCCTGTCTCACTGAAAGAATGTGAGAACTCGGTGCCTTGAAAATGCCAAGTACTAAGAGGAAGTTGTATCTTTTAAATCATGGAAATACTGCTTGCAGTAAAGTATGTCAAGTGCCGGTGAGTCTTGGATTCAAATTATGGTCCTTTGAGGAAATCCCTTTAACTCTCTGCAACTCGTTTTTCTCATCTACAGAAGGCAATAACACTGTCGAGAGTAGTGCAAACATATCATTCTGTCAGTGCAGAGAACAACCTGTGATACTGGCGATTCTCTATTAAAGTTACTTATTTTAGTTTTTCCATTTCATGTCCCAGTAATGCTGGTAATAGACTAGAAAGCTGTAGAGCGGGAGCCCTGGAAAATAGAGCTTGAGGCATGTCCTTCATGCCAAGGCTTTCAGAGTACAGCCATGGGGAGGTAGCAACAGGAGGGAAAATGGGACATGAAACAGGGCAAGGAAAAACGCAAATTCAGATGCAAAGTGGTTCATCAACAATTGAGTACACAGTCTTGAGAAAACACTAACCTTTGCTTGTTTCCATGGCGCATCCTACAGACAAGTTCTGTGAAGCCACTGTGACTGGTAACAGCTGTTGAAAGAAAGGACAGAATCAGGACACATCTAGTGGCTTCCTCACATCTCCTATGTGTCATCCAATCTCATTTGCAAGAGACTGATGCCCCCACACTGTTAGGCTGGGTCACATACTCCTTTTAGATACCTTCCCGAAAGATCCCAAGGCCATACTTTTATCTGTGCCACCTGCATTATCTGGTTTCAGGAGTAGAGAGAAGCCAGAATTTCCCTATTACTACCACTGCTGAAGCTCTTGCCTTGAAGGTCGCTTTGGGGAGTTTCCTTGGAGAAATCAGATAGGTGCATGGTGAGGGCTTGTGGGATATTTCCAGATTGCTTCCATTTGGAAATACGAACAGGGTCATCAGCTGAGGATGAGAATGGGGCAGTTTGTGCTAGTCGGCTGAAGAAGGGGAGGGGGTAAATTCATCTTCTAGAGGAAAGGTTGAGTGAGTTGACTTTGATGGTGACTTAGGAAGGAGAGTGGGGAATAGCAGCCACAGCCAAGCTTCTCACTGAGAATCTGGGGCAGTGGGTAAATTAGGTTCCTATACATTATT
Organism: Hyaena hyaena; assembly: GCF_003009895.1. Taxonomy (NCBI): domain Eukaryota; kingdom Metazoa; phylum Chordata; class Mammalia; order Carnivora; family Hyaenidae; genus Hyaena; species Hyaena hyaena. The sequence continues at coordinate 64,418 of NW_024082727.1, read as the reverse complement.
TTCTATCACATGCGTCAATTTTCCAAGTCATATCAGTTAATATTGATGGATTACTAATCTATAGGGGCACCTGGATGGCTCAGTCAGTTAAGTGCCTGACTGGATCCTAGCTCAGGTCATGATCTCACAGGTCGTGAGATTGAGCCCCATGTGGGTCTCTGCACTCACAGCATGAAACCTGCTTGGGATTCCTCTCTCTCTTCTCCTCCCCTCACTCACACACACATACTCTCTCCCTCTCTCAACAAATAAACATAAAAAAACCCTAATGCATCTCAATAGATATTAAGAGAGGTACAATATAAGAAAGATGCAATATGAGAAAAATACAAATAATTTTCTACTCAAATATCTAAATATCTGGGTTTGGGGATGAAAACGAAAAGTTGCATAATTCAAAGGATAGGATTAGCAGACATGTGCCAATCGACATGGCAAGCATACTAAAATCTCAGCCGGAGAGAACTCTGTGATTTGAGTGGTTAGGGAGAGGCTGGATCTGACCCAGCCCAGGGACAGTAGCTAACATTTAATAAGCAGTGTTGAAGGACACATGGTCACAGAAGCAAGGACAATGACATGGACAAAAATGAGGCTGTAAGGAAGGACACTATGTATTTCTGCTTCCTTATACACAAATATGGCTGATGAGATGAACTCTTGTGATTAACCTATGAGGAGTAATTTGGGAAAACAGAATGGGATTTGATATTAGAAAGTTTTGAATGACACATGCAGGCATTGGGTCATTTTCTTACTGATAATAAAGCCCTGCATAATAATTCATGAGTTACTATTAAATAACTGGCATCTCTTGAGTACATATTTTATGCTGTTACTTTTTTAAATGTTTCATATGTTGTAACTCATTGACTATGACGTCTATTCACAAACAAGATGCTACAATTTAAAAAGCCCCATGATGTTCTTATTAACTTAATCCATGGAGATACACAAAGCACATCTTTCCAAAGGCACATAGGTGAAGCCATAAAAACAAGGACCCCCAAAGCAGGCAGCCTTCCTGAGTGGACACATATAAAAAATAGCCAGAAGTTTAGCTCTCTTTAGATAGTCCCTAACCTGAGGGCCCTCACTACCTGTAATGGTAAAGCCGAATTCTAATCCCTGTGTCTCATTCTGGCTTCCCTGGCTTTGATTTGATATCACACTTGATTATCTCATCTCAAAAGATGTCCCTTTGGTAGTTCTCATCTCTGGTACATTATACATAGATGAAAACATTTGATCTCTGAATATTGAAATGTTCATTGGTATAATGAGTTTCTACCCAGAGAGGGATTCCTAGGATTGTTATAGTTATTCCTTTTTACTATCTCAACACACACATACACACACAAAGATCATTTGTTAATTGAGGTAAGTTGTATATACTTTTTAAGAAAATATAAAATACTTGATTTTCAGAGTTCCAAATTATTTTCCCATTTATCCATAAACTTCTGTTTAATTACATGAAATCAGATATGACAAAGGCATCAAATTGTGTAAGTTTTTATCTACTTCTGATATGTATCTAGTTGTTGAGATTGGGTGCATGGAATACCAAATATCCAGAATAATATTATCTAAGAGTAAGTGCACATGGTGGGAAGTCTAGAATCCCGTGATCTTGACCACATCTACCATTGGAATTGGGAAAAATTACCTCCATATCCGAAGATCCCTTCCCATAACTGCAAATACAGTTACCTGTGAGTCCTAGCCCCCTGCAAATACTTGTTGTCAAAATAAAAGAGAAGAGACAAACTTCTCAATTAGGTCTGCTGGAAGGAATCAAGTCAATCGTGATGGATATTCTGACATTTATTCATCTAGGCTAAAACTCTTTTATGCATTGTGGGATCACTTCTCTCCTTTATGCTTTTGCTAAAAAAAATATTACTACCCTATAAAAGAAGAGGATATATATTACCCCTCATAATAGCACTGGTATCTGGCTGCGTGTATATGAGATGTTGAGGTGTTGTTTTGGCAGACTCTCAGGTCTCATCAAATATCTACCAATGGCGACTCTTGCTATACTAGTCAGAAGGGCAGTGCATGACCATGCAAGTATAGCCAAGGATGGAATCTCAAGAGTTTGTATGCTTCAGGTGAGAATACACAGCCATCAATGCTCTCTTTTTGGTTTGTATGTTCTGCATTTGTGACATACTATAATTCAAAATGGCCTCTTGCCGTCTATCCATTGGCTAGTGTAAATATTATCTTCTGTAGTAGTTTTAAGGAAAAAGGAAAGTAGAGCCACCTATTAGCTGGACTTCAGACATGTAGAAAACTTTAATATTGATTGTTTCTACTGTATCTTCGGGATTATAAATAGACATAGTAGTGGAAAGATAATGTAGATAATGTTTATTTTATTTGTTGGCCTAAGAACAAACCATTATTTGAAATATTTATATTTACTCAATCCATATTAAAGTGGAAGTTTCAGATGGGGATTTCATAAGAACAGAACTCACTCAGGATGCTTGGGTGGCTCAGTCGGTTAAGTGTCCAGCTTCGGCTCAGGTCATGATCTCACAGTTTGTGGGTTAGAGCCCCACGTCAGGCTCTGTGCTGACAGCCAGCTCAGAGCCTGGAGCCTGTTTTGGATTCTGTGTCTCCCTCTCTCTCTGACCCTCCCCTGCTCACGCTGTCTCTCTCTCTCTCTCTCTCCCTCTCTCTCTCTCAGAAATAAATAAAAAGCATTAAATTTTTTTAAATAAAAAATTTTAAAAAAATAAAAAAAGAACAGAACTCACTCTTGTGTGTCTGTGTGTGTACCTGCACATGGTATGCCTCATTGGGAACACAAACATTGAGTGTTTCTTTTAATGTTTTATTTATTTCTGAGAGAGAGAGAGAGAGAGAGAGGCAGCGTGAGCTGGGGAGGGTCAGTGAGAGAGGGAGACACACAATCTGAAGCAGGCTCCAGGCTCTGAGCTCTCCAGGCTCTGAGCTAGCTGTCACACAGAGCCTGACGCAGGGCTTGAACCCACGAACCATGAGATCATGACCTGAGCCGAAGTCAGACGCTTAACCGACTGAGCCACCCAGGCAACCCTCCATTGAGCGTTTCAAAATGGACCTGCAACTTGACGCATGATACAACTTCCCTTGTAAATTCTTTTTGCCTATTAGTAACGCTTAGTTATTATGTTTATTTGATGACTCCTCCAAATAGGACAAAACTATATACCCTTGATATAGTGGTTGTCTTTTGTTTCATATACGATTTCTGATTTCTTTTGTGAAAAACATCTACCTTCTTGGGAGAATTATTCTCCCTGCCGTTCCAGTCATGAGGTATGGAAACAGCTGTCCTATATGCGTCTAAGTTGGCCCCTTGTCCAATTCGATTCATCCAGGAAGGCAGAGAGGTCATCTCACACTTGGCCACTCCACATTTTTCAAAACGGAGCTCAGAATTGGAGCCACTCACATAAGTTAGGGAAGCTGCACGTCTGTAGAACCCTAGGGTTAACACTGGTATTTCTTTTTTCTCCTTTTTTCTCCTTCTGGAGGGAGCCCCAGCTTTAATTTTTTTTTTTTTTTTTTAGTGCAAAAGAACGAAGCCTGCACCACAGAGAGAAATAACAATTTAAACAAACAATTCTCGGTGGCTTTTGGTCTCTGGCTGTAGTGATTCCAAAGCACAGCTACATCCTTGACTTACCATAGTTCGGGTTCTTCAGTTCTTCCATTGAGGTAATGCCAATCAAGACACAAACAGGCGGACAGATGTACTTCCTTCAAGATAGGTAACTGAGGAAATTTTAATCAAGAGATTAGGTACAAAGACAGGTCCAGGAAAAGCACAAGGCATCGCTTTGTAAGCGGGGAAAGCCATTGCCTCTCCTAATTAGTCCTGAAGGAGTAGAGGCAGGGAAAGATCACCAGAAAGCAGAAAGCAAATTTTATAGAGAAAGCTTTATGGCAGTAACTGTAACCTTTGGATAGAAGGATGTAGCCAAAACTGGATGATGCAAAACGATGAAATATTCTGACCACACTCTCCTCATCTTTGTAATATCCTGCAGGTGCCAAAACAAGATGCCAAAGTACACGAGATTGCATTGATATAATTCACATGGGACAGCATCCTAAAGACAAAGCTGACAGAAAAAAGCTGGAGTGAATCACGTGTGGCAAATGTAAGATGTCCAGCACAGAGCCAATGAGCCAGTAAATCTCCCTTTTGCTTCTATTAGTTCAAGTTGGGTTTCTATCATTTGCAAACCAGAACAGTCCTGACTAATGTACTTGGAATTTTCCTTCCTAGTTCTCATCAAGTGTCTGTCTGGTCCAAGTCAATTATCTCTAACTCAAGACTTATGCAAAAAGGGTGGTGATAAAAGAAACAGGATTAGCAGCTGATAGATTAGCCAGTGAATGAACCCATGGAACCCACTCTACTCTTTCCAGAAAACAGGCAGTAAAGATAGCATGCCTTAAAACATTCTCTAAACCAGTGAAACACGCGTTCATTTCTGTTCTTTCGCTCAATCCTGACAGCAATTAAATCTCTCCAAACTAGTTTTCTCTCTTGACAGGTCTGCCTACCTAAATCACACATTTTATTTGAGTACATCACAGCAAATCAACCCACTCTCGACTGTACAAATTGCTCATGGAAGTCAGTCCTGTAACTTCTCTACTCTGAACTTGAAAATACACCTGTGCATCTTTTCCAGAGCGTTCTGCATTCAGTTCATCCCACTCCTCATCAGTCTTGTATCCAGGCACAGTGAGAGGGTGAAGTCATCCAATATAATTTTTTCATTGACCTCAATGAAAACTTTGACCCAAGGATTTCTAGGTCTGGAACGCTGAATTTCAACCAAGGCAGAAATAGTGTGATAAGAGTATCCTTTGGCAGAGGAACACGTGCCCATCTGTTCCTGTTGTTCATCCCCCCTCCCCTCTTCCCTTCCCACTTTTTGTGGGTGTTGCTGAGAAAGACTAAGAGTGAGCTTGTGGGTAGAGAGAAACCTAATCTCCTAAAAATAGCTGGGTCCTGGTGGGCCCTCAGAGCAATCCAGCCATGCTTTTGAATATAACCAAAGGGGACTGTGACCCCCTTTCTTAAATAAACTGGGTAGATATCAATATCTGCTGTTGGACATGGTCAAAAACAAGTAATAGAAGAATAGATCAACATTCAGTAGTGAGGCTGTGCCAGTCTAATGGGAAAATATGGGAAGAAAGCAAGAGGGAATTGGAGAAATTGGTTTTCTGTTATTTCTTTCTTATTTTTTTAGTGTATACTCCATATGAATAAAGTACTACGTTTTGTGCTTCAAATAATATGTTTTTATTAGATCTCAAAAACACAAATAAAACATATACTCTTTATTTTTGGCGAAAAGTACTAGCACCTAGACCAAAGCAAGTCAGATGAAGGCAAAGCAAAGGCTATAGGGATTGTGAATTTCCAAGACGAGTCAGTGGGTCTTTTTGAAATATATTCACTATGTGTCAGATACTCTTCCAGGCAGTCTATATTTTATTCTTATAGCAATGTATAATTTAGCTACTTACTGTCATTACCTCAATTTACAGAGAGGGAAACTGAGGCACAGAGAGATTTTTTTTTTTTAATGTGTTGCTCAGTATCACGCAACTAGTATTAACAGTATCATACAACAAATTTGGCCAGACTGCCTTGAGAATCTATGCAAAAAGTTTTTTTTTTTTTAATGTTTTATTTATTTCTAGGAGAGAGAGAGAGACAGCGTGAGCAGGGGAGGGTCAGAGAGGGAGGGAGTCACAGACTGAAACAGGCTCCAGGCTCTGAGCTGGCAGTCAGCACAGAGCCCGACGCGGGGCTCGAACCCATGAACCCATGAACCGCGAGATCACGACCTAAGCAAAAGTCGGACGCTTAACCGACTAAGCCACCCAGGCGCCCCTGCAAAAAGTTTTAAGAATGAATTATAGTCACCGCCAGTTTTCATGAAGAAGATGTTAACTCAGGTACTAGGATACTTTATTTTGCTAGTGTTTACTTATTTTGAGAGAGAGAGAGAGAGAGAGAGAGAGAGAGCGAGCATGTGCACAGGTAGGGGGAAGGGCAGAGTGAGAGGAGAGACAGAATTCCAAGCACGATTAGCCTGACGTGGGACTGATCTCACCAACCATGAGACCATGACCTGAACCAAAATCCAGAGTCGGTCACCCCACCAACCAAGCCACCCAGTTGACCCACTAGGATACTTTAATAGTCATATTTTATTAAATGTTTTCTAATGGTCATGGAAATCTGCAATTATGCTCATTGTGTATATTTCTGAGCTATTTAAGAAACTGATCTTGTTGGGGCTCCTGGGTGGCTCAGTAGGTTCAGCGTCCAACTCTTGGTTTCAGATCAGGTCATGATCTCATGGTTCATGAGTTCAAGCCATGCATCAGGATCTATGCTGGCAGTGCGGAGACTGCTTGGGAGTCTCCCTCTCTCTCGACCCTCCCCTGCTTGTGCTCTCTCTCTCTCTCTCTCTTTCTCTCTTTCTATCTCAAAATAAATAAACTTAAAATTTTTTAACATTTATTCATTTTTGAGAGGTAGAGAGAGACAGAGCATGAGCAGGGGAGGGGCAGAGAGTGAGCAAGACACACAATCTGAAGCAGACTCCAGGCTCTGAGCTGTCAGTACTGAGCCTGATGTGGGGCTCAAAACCCACAAACCATAAGATCATGACCTGAGCCTAAGTAGAACACTTAATGGACTGAGCCACACACGTGCTCCCCCAAGAAATATCTTAAAAAAGAAAAGAAGCAGATCTTGTAGTTAAAAGGAAAAGCAAAGTTACAGGAAGAGATTTACCCCCTAAATATTTATTTCATGACTTATTCCACAGGATGGCTTAAATATAATGCTAACTATCATTTACTAATTTTATGTATGTTAGAATTTCAGGGGTCTCATTATTTCTATCAGTCTTAAGAATAAAGTGGCATGTCAGAGATTAATACACAAGTTTATAAAACCTGTGAAATCTTAGCTTGACTGCAAACCAAAACTGAGAAATACCCCCAGTTGACTTCCATTATGAGTTGCCTCATAATAATTTATATAAAAATTATTATATTTTTATATATAAATAATCATAAATTCACTGATTGGATTGAATTTTGTGTCCAAGATCACAAAAGTAAGATCATAATAATAGTTCACACCCAAGTCTGCTTGACTTTAAATTCTAAATTCTTTTTTTAATTTTTTTAATGTTTTTATTTATTTATGTGTGTGTGTGAGAGAGAGAGTGTGTGAGCAGGGGAGGGTCAGAGAGAGAGGGAGACACAGAATCTGAAACAGGCTCCAGGCTTTGAGCTGTCAGCACAGAGCCCTACACAGGGCTGGAACCCACGAACCATGAGATCAAGACCGAGCCGAAGTCAGATGCTTAACCAACTGAGCCACCCAGGTGCCCCTAAATTCTAAATTCTAAAGACTCTATCAGAAGACATGTTTGGGAATTTTGAACGTCTACTAATCCAGAAATCTTCTTGAAATCGTATTAATGTCCAGTTATTCCTTTCAAAAATAGGGGATGTTTTGAAAATCTATTGGGCAAAATCCAGTTTAGTTTAGGTCATTGATGGGATGTCGAGTATTCATTGCCTTCACAAATGTGAGGATTTCTTCAGCTCATTGGCAGTTGATTTTATAGATAGAACCAAACCTTTCCTTTCCCTATCGTCCTTGGCACATGTAAAAACTCATGATTCCACCACTGCTTGATAAGTCTGAGGATTGGTTTAACACAGTACGATGTTTGGATGGATTTCATTGAACAAAGAAACCCGGGGAAGCTCTGCTTAAAAAGAAAACAGTTTAAACATGCCGTTCTGTAACAGAAAGATGCATGAGGTGCTGTGGGCACTCAGAGGTGAGACATTTCCATCAAACTTGAATAATTAGAACAGATTTCACTGTTCGGTGAAGCCCTGACAATATTGAGAAGTAATATCTGGCTCCTTATGGTGCCCAGCAATCAAAGAAGATGTATAAATACCAATCTCAGATGGTGTCTGCTTTATCATTGACTCTCCCAGACTCTTAGAAAAGGTATCTGGCTCAGAATTAGTGCTCCAGAAACATTTCTGAATTCAAGGTACAAAGTAAGCACATCCCTAAATGCAGCTTCTTATCTACTTTTCCTCTGGAATCTTTCCCAATAGGTAGATGAGAGAGAGAGATGACAGATAGATAGATAGACAGACAGACAGGCAGATGATAGATAGATATCTAAGCGGGTATCTACCATCCGCCTTTGTACCACACATAAAAACGAAGTGCTATAAGTACCCGAGTGTACTTACTTCAAAAAAAAGAAAGTTAACCTTAAGGGCAAGCATGTGGTGGTTGCAGATTGTAGGATATCTAGCACACTGGGTTGGCCAGGAAGTACCTTCATTCGCTTGGTTATTCCACACGCATTTAGTGAAAGTCTACTGTGTGCCAGGAAGGAAAGTATATCGGAATAGATTCATTTTGAAATCTTAGCCCAGGAGGGGCCTGATGGTTGCCAGTCTTTCTTTGTGGAATGGCTTCCCCAACTCCTCAGAGGTTTCCAAACGCACACTGTCAGCACTCTGGGACACAGCCATTCTTTTCCATTCTGGACAGTGCAATCCATTTAGCAGCTCTTACTAAATGGCAGTAACATTTCCCAATCACTGGGCCAACAAATGACATACCCTTGAATTTTCCCAGGCCCCACTAAGGATGCTTAACTGCTTCTGGGTGAGAATCACATCAGACAAAAATAGAACGTATACCTTAACTTAATCTAAAATTTAGGGCAGCAGGAACCCAAGTGAGGCACAGAGAGTGCAGAGGTGTATCAATAAACACTATTACTGCTTCTGCTAAAAGCAGTTCTTCCCAAATCCAGAGTACATAGACTGCTTTGCACTTTTAAAAACTACTTGCTATTTAGCTCATCTGAAGCCTAGATTGGGAGGACAGCAGAGTCCAGAGGAAAAAATAGTGGCTGAGAAGATGTTTATGTATATGTATATGTATATGTATATGTATATATGTGTATTTATAAATGTATACATATGTATGTATATATAAACGTGTAATATATGTATACATATGTAAGTGTATATGTGGATGCATATGTGTGTATGTATATATACATATGTGTAAATATACATACCCAAACATTATTTAATACATGTTTAATATATATAGTACATACACATATATGCATATATATTTATATATATTATTTTCCAGTATTGTGAGAAGCACCATTTCCATACTTAACAGATGCCACGTGTGTCGTGAAGGACCAAACAACAAAGATAGCGTTTCCCTCCTAAGTTCACCATTTCTCTATAAATGTGAAAGTTACAAGGCTGGGGTTATAACTTTCCATTGTCCCGGAATTTTCATGGTTCAGGCACATAGTAGATATTAATAACATTACATGGAATTGGATACTTTAGCGTGTTTTGTGAGGGGCAGTTAAGATCTTCTAAATTCAGAATGCTTTATTTGTAATTCAGCCCCCGCTGGTGCCTTAACTGCGGCTGTATCGATGATGACATTTATACACGTTATGCATCACTTTATCCACAATTCAGGGGCCATCAGCTCCTCTACCAAATAAATGTTGTTTATTTATTAGGTAAATATAGGGTCAGCATCAAATGTAAGGGTAGTTGAGAAGACAGTATCCATATACTGTACCTCTAAAAAAAAATGAACTTTTAAAATGAAGGAAATAACGTTTTCTCTGCTCAGTAATAATTTTCCAGAGTTAGGTGTCAGTTAACCTAAGTGTGTAAAATGCAGGTGTGAGGGGATTAGTACCCTGCCTCATGGAGTGTGGTTGAGATGATTCTCAGCCATCCCCTGATGCGGGAACTGCAAAAGAAATTCACTGGCACTAGTTCCATAAAATTTAATTTTCTTTCCCTTTTCTGTGAATGCTCAAATTAGCAGATGGAGGAAAGTGTCATTTATGTACATTCATTCAAGGTATTATTTGTCGAATAATGGATGCGCATTCTGAGGGAAGCTACAGAACGATATTATTCTTTTGCATTTGACAGATGCAATTTAATGTGTTTATATATATATACATACCAGCGTGTGAATTTCTAGGAAGCATTTTTAATTAAACAGTTATTTCTAAGTGCTCATATTTATAAATGAATACATGTGAAATACATTTTCATAACTTAATTTATGGAATACTGTCTGCTTTCCCTTCATTTCCTAATAGCTATTTCAATTGTAACCTGAGGTTTCGAGCCCAGCTCAAATTATGTCCTGTCCATAGGGCCAATATTACATCCTCTGGCTAGGAATGCACACTCATTTCTGTGCTCACAAGTCAATTTTACCCCGTCATTTGACAATATACTGTACAGCTTCTGAAATATGTCTCTGGACCACACAGCAGAAGTCATAAGACTACAGATAGTCATATATATTAACAATCAAAAAAGATATCCTTCTATGAAATCGTGTCTCTTAGTGAACCTGGCTTCTTTAAATGTATGTTTATTAATTACATTATCTTATCATTCTTCAATAACATAAAATTATGAACACAATCCAGGCCCTGTTAATTTAAATTAATTTCTCTTCAATAAAAATATTGTTGATTGCTAGTGACAATCTTAAGAAAAATATCCCATTTGCTTCTGTTCTTAGGTCTACCACAGTTAACCTGAAAGATTTCAATTAATATGGTAGATTAATGAGGTCTGACTTTGAGGAAATATACGAGTACTTTTGTAGAAAGTTGAAAATTTACTCAGATGAGCTTCTTGATCATTTTCTCCTATTAATACAATACTTTTGGAAAGTCCCCTATTTTGGTGTAGCTCATTGTTCTGTGTTTTTGTTTTTGTTTTTGTTTTGTTTTGTTTTTGAGAGAGAGAGAGAGAGAGAGAGAGACAGCTTGAGCAGGGTAGGGTCAGACAGAGAGGGAGACACAGAATCTGAAGACAGGCTCCAGGCTCTGAGCTAGCTGTCAGCATAGAGTCCAATGTGGGCTCAAACCCACGGACTGTGAGATCATGACCTGAGCCGAAGTCAGATGTTTAACCTACTGAGCCATCCAGGTGCCCCCTATATCTTTTGGAGCCAGAATGGAGAGGGGTTGGTAGAGGTACTTAGTAGCCCTGGGTTTTATTAATATCTTTGTTGTCCATACCTATAATAAATATAATAAATAAATATAAGTGATAGTGGAAATATGTGTTCTGTAAGAATAAACAATGGGGTTTCAAAAGCAAATGCCAAATTAATGGTTTTCTTTCAGCATGTTTTTTTTCAAAGAGGCCTTAGATGATAAAATCAGATTATATATTAACTGGGAACAGTTGATTTGGGGGCCTGGATTGCCACAAATCGGTATGGGTGCATCTTTGCAATGTAGTGAACAGTAATTTTTAAGTCTCTCCCAAATTATGATTTTCGAAGTACAAAAGATCCACTTCTCAGGTCTAGAATAGCTTCAGGTAGGTCTGGTTGGATATCATTATACCCACAATGCAGGTGTTGATGATCAAAATAAAACATCTTTCTGCCTAAATCTTTACCTCCGTTGTGTAAAAGAAAATTGATATTCACCAAACACGGAACCTCCATGGGAGAACCATATAATAAAGTCTCTTCCTGTTATTATCTGTGATATCCGGGAGGTATGTAAGATAACGTCGTCACTATATAAAAATGCAGGTGGATATGTAGAGGGAAATGAAATGAATAAATCCAGCCTCGTGGTAATATTTATCTTCTTAGAAATTTACATTCTTAAGACATTATTTTTTTTAATCTTTGTACTTTTTTTTCCTGTGGACAGTTTTTAGATTTATCAACTAGAAAAGAGATATGGATATTTTTAATGTCTGGCATTCATCACGGATCATGTCTACTTCGGTTTCTTCAGCTGCCTAATTCACTCTGGGGCGCAGTCTCTATAGCTAATCTATCATTCATCTACGTGTTTCCTGGGTGGCTGTCACCTAAGTACGTAAGACATCAAGACAGAGGGATATGTCTGGAAAACAAAACAGTGAAATGTATTTTTCACTTCTTTTTGAAGATCTAAGAATTCTTAAAGAGGAAGACTGTCCAAAATACTGAAATATGCTGTGACGCCACGGTTTCTGTGTTACATGGGGTTGGCGATTATGAATTAGACATTGAAGGCCATCGAAATGGCCATTTGCCCACATGTCTCTGAACACTTAATTTGCCACAATGCTTATCCTTCATTTAATTGCACTTTAAATGTATTTAAACTGTCAGAGATTAAGTTTTTTTTTTTATCAACAAAAGTGAATCCTTCAAAAAAAAATTGGTCTGAGGCACTTCATTTCTACTCCTTGTTATAAAACATCAAGCAGAGACATGGAGTTTCGTGATGATTGTAATGGGGGGTGTGTGTGCAGATATGAATGGGAGGTCTAGAATGTCCCCACTATTCAATCTAATATAATTATTTTTTTATGGAAGAATAGAATACCTTTTAAAGAAAAGCTTGGTTGACTTCCTGGTAGGTTATGACAGTGGAATTTTCTGTTATTTATCAACTATACCTCGCTAAGTCAGATTTTTTTTTTTTAAAGAAATTTTTCCAGGAAAGAGAATCATTTTAGTTAAGTATTTGTTCCTGGTGTTTCCACTTATTAGCTAGGTAACTTCTAAAAGTCAGGGAGTATCTCTGGGCCTCATTTTTTAAAATGTTTTATTTATTTCTGAGAGAGAGACAGCGTGAGCAGGGGAGGGTCAGAGAGAGAGGGAAACACAGAATCGAAAACAGGCTCCAGGCTGTGAGCTGTCAGCACAGAGCCCGACGTGGGGCTTGAACCCACGAACCATGAGATCATGACCTGAGCCAAAGTTGGACGCTTAACTGACTGAGATACCCAGGCGCCCCTCTGGGCCTCATTTTTTAATGAAAGAGTCGAGTTTAATGATATTTAGTGAACTTTCAAATATTTCAATTCAAGGATTTTATGAATCCTACTCAAGAAAACTAAATGGTGGTGTTTGTACATGGGAAGCGTGGTGTGGAATAGAAGAAAGACAGCATTAGAAATTCAATGATCACTCATGGATATGTTAATTTTCCTTTGTTTTCAGATAAACACTGATGATCTAAAATGAATGATTCCCAATAACTTAATAAGAGGTAAAGAAATCCTTGTAGGAACAGAGAAGCTCAGAATTCCCATTAATCTGTGTGCTGCCTGCAATGGACATCCCTTGCGTGGGATCTGGCCCTTGATTCATCCAGAAAGTAGTGGGTTTTGAAAGATGTTGAGAAGAAGCAATAAAGCTAAGGAAGATTTCCCTAATTCAGTCAAAATTTCAGGGGAAGCCCCAAGAAAAGAAATCTTAAATTCTGATATGTCCGAGATGTTAAGATATTTAAGCTTGCCCTGGAAGAATAAGTCTCAAAAAATATTTGAAAAGCCAATCTCATAGTTGAGAAGGTCCAAATACAGGTATATGCTCTTCTTTAATCTTCATGAATGTCCCACAGACAACCAGGCCCATGGCTGCTGATTTCTTAGTTTCTAGCAGTCTTCAAAATATTTAGATACAAAACAAGCATTCTCTACAGAAAGTCTGATTACACTGTCTCATAGAAAATACTGGTTATGTTGCCTATTAATAATGTATTTCCAGCTGAAAGGAATCAGTGAGGCACCAAATTACAAAGTTACTGAACAGTTAGTTATCTTACATGCTCTATATTAGAGTCGGGCTCTTTGGAAATACAGAAATCCAAAATCCAGAGTCCAAGAGCCGTTTAGCAGTTTGTAGCCACAGGGAACAGCCAATATTGTAGTTTAAATACAAAGGGAGTCTGGTATCAAAACTTTTTCTTTGGGTGCCTGCTGGCTCAGTCGGGTAAATGTCAGCCTCTTGATTTCAGCTCAGGTCATGATCAAACCCCAAACAGACAACAAGGAGCCTGCTTGGGATTCTCCCTCTCCCACACTCTGACCCTCCCCTGCTCATGTGTGTGCATTCTCTCTCTTTCTCTCTCCAATAAATAAATAAACTTAAAAAAGGATTTTTTTTTTCTTTATCGAGGTCAGCTTTTGTTCTTTTCAGGGTTTCAACTGATTGGATAAGGACCACCCACATTGCAGAGAGCAATCTGTTTTACTCAAAATCCCTCTATTTAAATTTTAATCTCATGTAAAATGCTCTTATGGAAATATGCATGGTAACATTTGACCAGGTATCTGGACATTGTGGCCCAGCCAAACTGACACATAAAGTTTACCATTGCCGGCCCTGCCAAGGGCCAGTTCCCCAGATGACACTAGTGTGCCTCACAAACAGAGATTGCCAGATCTTAAGGTGGTCAGAACATCCCCTGCATGAAACAGTAGAGGCTCCAAGGAGAGAAACTGAGCAATTTCACCTCCATCTTGGGTACAGATATCTAGAAGGAGACACTCAGAAGGATGATCCTTGGAGAGGTGACTTATAGGGGAAATTTTTGATAGAGAAACCCTTGAGGGATGGAGCGAGCACTGTGGGGAAGGGAAAGAAGTCAAGCCTGGGTGGATGTCGGTTGATGCATCATGGAGGTAGCTCGAGCTCTGTTGTGTGTGACCTCGCATAAGGCATGGTCACTGGGCTTTCTTTCTTCCTGCTGGGCAGTCACTGGTTAAGTGCTGCCCCCAGGGGACACATACTCTTGGTTCCTCTCAGACCTCTGTACTCACTGGCAGAGGCCTCCTGAGCCCAAAGGCTTCCTCTAAAGAGGAATTGCAGGTGAAGGGTCTTTGGGAGTGTTGGAATACACTTCCAGGTCCTCGATGGAGTCCCTTTGAGCCAGCGTGTCACATCAGCACACTGGAAACTTGAATAACTCTGTTGGCCCTATGAAAGCTCTGCTAGACCTGACACATAAGATATCCCATCAGCCAACCCCAAAGGCCCAGCTGACCCTAGGTAGTTGCCAATGGCAAGATTTCATTCTTTTTCATTGCGAAGTAGTATTCCATTGCAACTACCTGGATGAAACTAGAGGATATTATGCTAAGCAAAATAAGTCAGGCAGAGAAAGACAAACATCATATGCTTTATTCATATGTGGAATTTGAGAAATACAACAGATAAACATAGAGGAAGGAAAGGTAAAAACACAGAGGGAGACAAACCATAAGAGACTCTTGTTATTTTCTTTAAAAATTTTTTAAGGTTTTTTTATTTTTGAGAGAGAGAAAGAGAGTGAGTGCTAGCAGGAGAGGGGCGGGGTGGGGGGAGACAGAATCCAAACACATAAATACATAAATAATAAAAATAATGTGTGAAAAAATAAAATCAGATAATGAAAACTAGTGGCTGTCATTGCTACTAAGCCACTGGAAAAGTTGAATATTACTGAGATACATTAGTTGTAAAATAGTTGTGATGACAAAATTCGTATGACACTTTGTATTTTGAGTGTTTTTCTTTGATTACTAATTGGTCTCTCAGCCCATACAATGGAATGGCCAAGGGAGCTAGTATTATTCATTCATGATATGTCATACAAAAACTGAGTACAAAGAAATTTGGATAAATTTCCAGGGAACCTGGATAGACTTAATAGTGGAGCCAGAAGTAATCATGTCTCGAAATAGAAGACCTTTGTAACACCCACCATACTTTTCTTTTCTTACGTTTTCTCATGTTTTTGCTCCTGATAATTTTTTTCTTCCCAGACCTTTACAAGATCATTTATAGTGCATCATTCAGAATTTGAAGGTAAGTCTTGGTAATGGCCAAACTGGTTTACAATAAATTAGTTTAAAAACGAAGCTCTGGCCCATGAGCATATGACAGTTTTCAGATCGGAGCTGATTCCTAGGGGACGTGGAGATTTATACAGGCACCTGCAACAGCATCGTCATTAGGGAAGCGCTGGAGGAGACTGCAAAATTATTTTACTTTTCCGCCTCCAAGATGTCCTCGTGGCTTCAGAGCAATTAATTCGCTGAGTTAGATAACAATTAAAGCATTTAAATGTGTGCCGCTCACACCGCAAGCACATCTGTGAAGAAGTCTCTCTTTGACTGCCTTCTGTTTATTCTTGACAAGTCTTTTGTTGTGCCAAAGAAAAGGAGCTGATGCCTAATTGACCCAACTTGAATACCTTGCCTACTATCATTAGTATGCCCGGACAGTCAGGACCTATCTTTAGTTTGTCACATTTAGCCAGTAGGGACGGAAATTGCAGGCATGATGTGACACTCTCTGTAAACGAACAAACATATTTGAGTGATATTTTTCCCTGTGTCTTCCTGCTCTGGAATAAATCTTATGCAGCTGGGATTTATCACAAGATGAGACATCAGTGTTGGGATTTGTAGAACTTCTCAAATAAAACACCCTGGATAGTTTCTACTTTTCACAGAAGTTTAATATAAACTTGGTAGTACTTAGTATTATAGAATATTAACCACTAGTTTATCAAGTTTGTATCTTTCCCCACCCCAAAGTAATGTATTCTGGACATATCAAATTTTGTGTTGCTTTTTTAAATAAATAAATAAAAGGGGTGCCTGGGTGGCTCAGTCATTGAGCGTCCAACTTCAGCTCAGGTCGTGATCTCACAGCTCATAGGTTAGAACCCTCCTCATAGTGCTGAGCTGTCAGCACAGAGCCTGGAGCCTGCTTCCGATTCTGTATCTCCTTCTCTCTCTGCCCGTTCCCCATTCTCACTCTGTCTCTCAATAATAAATAAATGTAAAAACATTTAATTAAAAATTAAATAGCTTTATTACTTAGAAAGAACAATAACAGCAAAATGGCTGCCACTTGTGATGGCAAGAAAGCACACTTGAAAGTGAAGACTTTGATTTAGAGAGTTCCTAATACTTAGGCGCGTTGCTCCATGCATCTCACTCCTGCCTCCTGCGTTCAGTTCACTTCTGATTAAAATATATCTTCAGCATTTCTTTCAGAAAAGGTATGTATGTAGTAAACCTGGAGAGGCTTCCAGATTTTATCTATATTTAGACCCGCTCTTGAATTATACTTCAATAAAACAGAGAATTAGGGGCCAAAAGTTTTTCTGAGTATTTTAAAGGGATCATTTCAGTCTATTGTGCTAAAATGCAACCTGATGCCAACCTACTTTTTATGTAATTTATATTTTCTTTCTAACAGTTTTTTTAAAAAAATAAATTTTATTTTTGGGGGCGGTTGTAGGTTTACATAAAAATTGAGAAGAAAGTACACAGATAACTCATATGCTATTCCCCAACCCCACAGCTTCCTCTATTACTAACATTTTGCATTAGTGTTCCCCAATTTTTGTAATTGGTGAGCTAATATTGACATATTATTATTACTGCAGCCTATAGTCTAAATTAAAATTCACTGCCTGTGTGCTACAGTTTATGGGTTTTGACAAATCGAATTCCATGGATTCACCATTCAAATGTCACTCAAAACAGCTTCACTGCCCCCAGATCCCTATATTTCACTGATTCATCCCTTTCTCCTTCCCTCTTGAACCCTGGGCAACCACTGACCTTTTTACTGTCTCTATGTTTTCCTTTTCCAGAATGCCAAAACGTTGGAGTCACGCATGTAGCCTTTTCAGACTGGCTTATCTCAAATAGCAATATACATTTAAACTTCTTCCATGTCTGTCATGGCTCAATAGCACAGTTCTTTTCATCACTGAACAGTACTCCATTGTCCGAATAGTTTATTTATCTGCTCACCTGTCATAAAGCATGTTGGTTGCGGCCCCTTTTGGTGATCAATAATAAAACAGTTATAAATCATGTGCAGGTTTTGTGTGGGCATAACTTTTCTGCTCATTTTGAAAAATTCTTAGGAGTATGATTGTTTGAATCTGTGGTGTATTATTTTGCTGCTATAACAAAGGAAACAACCTAGGTGGTTTAGAATAATAGGAATTTATTACTGCACAATTCAGCTCTATGACTGAAAGCACGGCGTGGGTAGGAACGTGCTCTCTCTGAAGCTGGTAAGGGAAGCGTCCACTGTTGCTGCGTCTGAATTTCCAGTGCTTTGCCAGCAACCTCTGGTGCTCCTTGGTGTGTCAATGTATCACTCCAGTCTTCCAAGTTTACTGTCTTCCTTATGTATGTTTTGTGTCTCTGG
The DNA here is from genome assembly GCF_003009895.1 of Hyaena hyaena. Classification (NCBI taxonomy): domain Eukaryota; kingdom Metazoa; phylum Chordata; class Mammalia; order Carnivora; family Hyaenidae; genus Hyaena; species Hyaena hyaena. Next base: position 46,288 of record NW_024082727.1, on the reverse strand, counting down.
GTCCAAATTTCCCTTTGTTACTTTTTTTAACTTTAAAAAAATTTAATTTTGAGAGAGAGAGAGTTAGAGTGTGAGCAGGGGAGGGGCAGAGAGATAGAGAGAGACACAGAATCTGAAGCAGGCTCCAGGCTTTCAGCTGTCAGCACAGAGCCCGACGCGAGGCTTGAATTCATGAACTGTGAGATCATGACCTGAACCAAAATTGGACGCTTAACCGACCGAGCCACTCCGGTGCCCCTTGTTTTTTTGGTTTGTTTATTTTTTAATATTTTCCAAATTTCCACTTTTCATAAAGACACTAGTCATATTGGATTAGATCCCACTCTGATGACCTGTTTCACCTTTAGTACCTTATAAACACCGTATTTCCTAGTAAGGTCACATCTTGAGGTATTGAGTGTCCAGATTTAAACATAATTTGGATGGAAGGGTGCAATAAAACGTATAACACATATTTATACTGGTTAGCCAAACTCCCTTCCAAAGTGGCTGTACCATTTCGGAATCCCATCAGCAATGATGAGAATTCCTGTGGTTCCACATCCTCTCAAGCATTTGGTTATGTCAGTGTTTTTGGATTGAGGTATCTTAAGAGATGTCAAGTGGCATCAAAGTTTGTTATAATTCGCAATTCTCTAACAACATATGCAATTTAGCTGCCTTTTATGTTTACTTACAATTGATCTCTCTCCTTTGGTGAAATGACTGTTTAGATCTTTTGTCCATTTTTAAATTAGGTTTTCTCATTCTTACTGATGTATTCTAAGAGGTTTGTTTGCTTGTTTTTGCTTTTTTATTTTAGGTAGAAAATCTTTATCAGATATGTACTTGCATGTACTTTACCATGTTTATTGTTTGTGTTTTCATTGCATTAGAAGTGACATTTGCAGAGCAGAAGATTTTAATTTTAACTAACTCCAGCTTACTATTTTTTTTTTCTTCTGTGTATGATGTTTTGGCTATTGAATCTAAAAGTCATTACTAAACCCAAGATTACACACATTTTCTTGAATATTGTCTTCGATAATTTCTTTTTATTTTGCATTTTACATTTAGGTTTATGATCCATTTGAAATGAAAGATTTAGGGCAGTGCTTAGATCGATTGTTTTTTGACCACAGATGTTCTACTATTCGAACATTGTTTCTTAAAAGACTATTATTTCACTATTGAAATGCCTTTGTCCTTTGTCAAAGATGCATTGAGTATATTTGTGTGGGTCTACTTCTGAGCTTTCCATTCTGTTCGATTGATTTATCTGTGATTCTTTCATGAGCAGTACACTGTCTTAATTACTGTGACTTTACATTAAGTCTTTAGATTATATCTTTCAACATTGTTTTTCTCCTTTGATATTATGTTAGTTATTTAGGGTTTTTGCATTTATGTATAATGTTTAGATTTAGTTTGTCAATATTCACAAAGTAACTTTCCAGGATTGTGTTGAATTTATTGTTCAAGTTGGGAGGGACAGACAAGTAAACAATTTTGAGTCTCCCTATCACTCAACATACTATCTCTCTATTTAGTTCTTCTTTGGTATCTTTTTTCAGAATTGTGTAATGGTCTTCATATGGCTCTTATACATGTTTTGTTAGACTTATACCTAAATATTTCAATTGCTAATTTCAAATTCCAATTGCACATTGCGAGTATATATAGAAGAGCAACCAGTTGATATATATTAACCTTTTATCTTTTAGCCTTACTGTGATTGATATTAGTTCAAGGAGTCATTGCTGTTATTGTCATTGATGATTCTTTGATATTTTGGAGATTTTTTTTTAAATAAAGTTGAGGAATTTCGGCTCTATTTCTAGTTTGCTGAGAGTTTTTTCATCATGAATTAATGCTGGACTTTGTCAATGCTTTTTTTTTTTTTTTTTTTTTTTTTT
>NW_024082727.1:0-44313 GCF_003009895.1 Hyaena hyaena | reverse complement strand
GCTCCAGGCTCTGAGCTGGCAGTCAGCACAGAGCCCGACGCAGGGCTCAAACCAATGAACCGCGAGATCATGACCTAAGCGAAAGTCGGATACTTAACCGACTAAGCCACCCAAGCGCCCCTTCTTTAACCTGTTTATTTGATAGATAACATTAATTGATTTCTAATTGTTGAATTTTTATTATCATTTTAAGGTCAGTGAGATCACTATTGATAGCCTGTCTTTGGGTGGTGACTTTAATTTTTATCTTCTCTCTTTTTCCCTTTGTTAGGCTGATTAGAGATTTATCAATTTTATTGATTTTTTGAGAACCAGGTTTTATATTGATGCTTTTTTCCATTATTTATATTTTTCATTTTTTAATTTCTTGCCTTGTCTGTACTATTGTCTTTCTTCTGCTTACTTTGGATTAGTTTGCTATACTTGGTCTAGTTTCACAAAGTTAAAGTTAAGATTATTCATTCTAGATCTTTCTTCTTTTCTAATATATGTGTCTATACTACACATTTTCCTCTAAGAATTTCTTTCACTGCATCTCACAGATTTTCGTATATTATATTTTCATTTTCATTAAGCTGTGAATATTTTTAAATCATCTTTGAAACTTCTTTCTTGACTCACCCATGGTTATTATTTTTAAATTTGTTGTCTAATTTCTAAATATTTTATGAATTTCCAGTTATCTTTCTGTTATTGATTTCTAGTTTAATTCCATTGCAGTCTAAGAGTACTGTTAAGATACCAGAATTGATTTTAAAAAATCCATATATATGCTGCCTACAGGAGACTCATTTTATACTTGAAGACACCTGCAGACTGAAAATGAGAAGATGGAGAACCATCTATCATGATAATGGACATTGAAAGAAAATCAGAGGAGCTACACTTATATCAGACAAACTAGATTTTAAGCCAAAGATGGTAACAAGAAATGAAGAAGGACATTATATCATAATTAAGGAGTCTATCCATCAAGGTCTAACAATTGTAAATATTTATGCTCCCTACTTGGAAAAACCCAAAGATGTAAATCAATTAATAACAAACATAAAGAAACTCATTGATAACACAATAAGAGTAGGGGACTTTAACAACCCAGTCACAGCAGTAAACAGGTCATCTAAGCAGAAAGTCCTCAAGGAAACAATGGCTTTGAATGACACACTGGACCATATGGACTTAAAAGATATATACAGAACATTTTATCCGAAAGCAGCAGTTTACACATTCTTTTTGAGTTCACATGGAACATTCTCCAGAACAGATCACATATTGGGTCACAAATCAGCCCTCACCGAGCACAAAAAGGTACAATTTATACAGCACATATTTTCAGACCACAAAGCTATGAAGCTTTAAGTCAACCTCAAGAAAATATTTAGAGAGCCCTCAAATACACAGATGTTAAAGAAAATCCTACTAAAGAATTAATGTGTTAATGAAGACATTAAAGAAGAAGTTAAAACATACACAGAAGCAAATGAGAATGGAAACACAATAGTCCAAACCCTTTGGGGGTGTTGAAAAGACAATCCTAACAGGGAGACATTTTGCAAATCAGACTTATCACAAGAAGCAAGAAAGGTCCTAAATATACAATCTAACTTACACCATAAAGAAGCTAGAAAAGGACCTGCAAATAAAGCCTAAATGTGGCAGAAGGGAGGTAAAAACAGTAGAACAGATCAACAAATCCAAGAGCTGGTCCTTGGAAAGAGAAAACAGAACTGATAAACCCCTCTAGACAGACTTATCAGAAAGAAAAGAGAGAGGACCTAATCAGATAAAATCACAAATGAAAGAGGAGAGATCACAACCACTACCAGCAAAATACAATTACAAGAGAAAACTATGAAATTTTATATGCCAACAAACTGGGCAATCTGAAAGATATGGGAAATTCCTAGAAATGTACATACTACCAAAACAAAAACAAGAAGAAGTAGAAAATTTGGACAGGCCCATAACCAACAAAGTAATTGAAGTAGTTACCAAAAATCTCCCAACAATCACCTGGGTGACTTAGTCAGTTAAGTGTCCGGCTTCAGCTCAGGTCATGATCTTGCAATTCATGAGTTCAAAGCTCCACATTGGGCTCTGTGCTGACAGCTCAGAGCCTGGAGCCTGCTTCAAATTCTGTGTCTTCCTGTCTCTCTGCCCCACCCCAATTGTTTCATCTCTCTCTCTCTTTCTGTCTCAAAAATTAATAAAAAGCATTAAAAATTAAAAAAAAAAATCTCCCAACAAACAAGAGTCCCAAGTCAGATGGCTTTCCAGAGGAATTCTATCAGTAATTTAAAGAAAAGTCAACACCTATTCTTCTCAAGCTGTTCGAGAAAGAAAGAAAGAAAGAAAGAAAGAAAGAAAGAAAGAAAGAAAGAAAGAAAGAAAGAAAGAAAGAAAAAAGATAAGAAAAGAAAAACAACAACAACAACAACACAGAAATGGAAGGAAAACTTCCAAGCTTATTCTGCAAAGTCAGCATTACCTTGATTCCAAAACCACTAAACAGGAGAATAGAACTATCCCATGATCCAGCATTTGCACTATTAGGTATTTACTCAAAGGATACAAAAATACAGATTTGAAGATTACATGCTTCCAAATGTTTATAACAGCATTATCAACAATAGCCAAATGATGGAAAGAACCCAAGTGCCCATCAACTGATGAATGGATAAAGATGATGAATATATATATATACAGTGATACACACACACACACACACACACACATGCACACACGCACAGTGGAATATTAGCCATCAAAACGAACGGAATCTTGCTATTTGGAATAATGTAGATGGAGCTAGAATGTATTATGCTAAGTGAAATAAGTCAATCAGAGAAAGACAAATAATATATTGTTTCATTCATGTGTGGAATTTAAGAAACTAAATAGATGAACAGATGAGAAAGCATTGAGGGAAAAGGAGAGAGGGAAACAAACCACAAGAGACACTTAAAGGTAGAGAACAGAGGGTTGAGGAAAGGTGAGCAGGGAGATGGGCTAAATGGATGATGGGCACTCAGAAGGGCACTTGTGATGAGCACTGAGTGTTGTAAGTCATTGACAAATCGCTGAATTCTACTAAACCACCATTTCACGGCATGTTAACTAACTAAAATTTAAATAAAAATAAGTAAGCCTTTTTTTTTCTGACATAGTGATTCCAATTGTCTTTCAATTAGTGTTAGGATAGTAAGTCGTTCTACATACTTTTATTTTTAATTTTTCTGTCTTTATCTTCAAAGTGGAAAAAATTAAACTTGTATTTTTTTGTATCCAATTTGTTTGTCTTTTTTAAAAAAACTTTTTAAATATTTATTTATTTTTGAGAATGAGGGAGAGACAGAGTAGGAGCAGGGGAGGGATAGAGAGAGAGAGAAAGACACAGAATCTGAAGCAGGCTCCAGACTCTGAGCATAGACTCTGATGTGGGGCTCACACTCATGAACCATGAGATCATGATCTGCACTGAAGTCAAACACTGAACAGACTGAGCCACCAGGCACCCTGACTGTTTCTGTCTTTTAATTCAGGTATTTAGGTCAGTCATGTTCAAGGAATTATTGATATAATTAAATTAAAGTCTATCATATTTATAAAAATTTTTTGTTTATTATTCTTGTCCTCTCTTTTTCTTTCTTTTCCACTTTTTATGCCTTCTATAGTTTTAACTGATCATTTAATATAATTTAATGCTCTTTCCTTTCCTGCCATAAAATTTATTCTTATTTTTAAAAATTATTTAGAGGCACCTGGGTGGCTCAGGTAGTTAAGCGTCTGACTCTTGATTTCTGCTCAGGTCATGATCTTGTGGTTCATGAAATCAAGCCTTGCATTAGGCTCTGCACTGTTAGCCTTTATGTCCTCTCAGTGCAAAGTCTGCTTGGGATTCTCTCTTCCTCTCTCTCTGCCTCTCCCCCCCCCCCCCAATTTGTGCTCTCTTTCTCTTTCTCTCTCAAAAGAAATAAGTAAGCTTTAAAAGAATTATTTAGTGCCTAGATTTTACAATATTTATTTATAACTAATGTAAAATCTCTTTCAAATAACACGTTACAACTTCACAGGGAATGTACATATGCCCTCACATGATATTCCCCATTTCTGTCTCCTATCCTTTCTAAAAAAAATGTTTTTAATATTTTATTTATTTTTGAGAGAGAGAGAGGGAGAGAGAGAGAGAGACAGGGAGGAAGCATAAGCAGGGGAGGGTCAGAGAGAGAGGGAGACACAGAATCTGAAGCAGGCTCCAGGCTCTGAGCTGTCAGCACAGAGCCTGACGTGGGGCTCAAACCCACAAACCGTGAGATCATGACCTGAGCCGAAGTTGGATGCTTAACCGACTAAGCCACCCAGGTGCCCCTCCCATCCTTTATAATACTGGGGTCACTCACTTTGCTTACTCACAAGCTATAATAACCAAATACATTGTTGCTATTATTATTTGATCAAACTGTATATTTAGATTAATAAAGAATAAGAAAAGTAAGATTTTATTTTACCTTTATTCCTGTTCTAACGTTCCTCCTTTTTTATGTATATAGAGATTTCTCACCTTTCTAAGAAGAACTTATTTAATATTTATTATGAAAGAGCTCCACTGGCAACAAATTCATTCAATTTTTTTGTTAATTTTTAAGGATGACTTTCTGTTTCTTTCATATATGGGGATAAGTCTTGGATACAAAATTCTAAGTTAGTGTTTTTTGTTTTGATTGTCAGCTCTTGTATGTAAGTCTTCTATCTATTTCAAGTTAAATTTTGTGAGCAGTGTGAGCTAGGGGTCCAATTGTATCACTCTGCATTATATTCCTCCAGTTTTTGTGTGTGTCCTGACACTTCACTAAAAAGGTTGATTAATGCCAACAGGTTTTTTCTCTGATTCATTGGGATTTTCCATATATAGGATGCAATTATAAGCAAATGGTGACAATTTTACTTCGTTTGCAATTTGGATGCCTTTTATTTCTTTGTCTTGCCTAATTGTGGCAGCTGGGATTTCCACTGCTATATTGAACAGGGTGGAGGGGGTTAGAGTGACCACCTCGTCTTGTTCCTGATTATAGAGAAAACATTTTGCTCCACTGAGTGTAATGTTAGCTGTGGTTTTGTCATTTATGGTCTTTTGTGTTGGGGTTTGCTCCTTCTATGCCCAATCTGTTAAGGGATCTTACTCATGAAAAGATGCATTTCCCCAAATGCTTTTTCTGTTTCTCTTCAGATGATTATGTGATTTTTAACGTTCATTCAATTGACATGATGTATTACGTTCATTAATGTGGATATGTTGAACCATCTTCACAACCCAGGGATAAACCCACCTGGTCATGGTATATAATCCTTTGAATGTGAGCTTGAACTTGGTTTGCTAATACTCCGCTGCAAATCTTTCTATCTATATTCATCAGAGATATTACTCGACTGTTTTCTTTACTTGGGGTATCCTCTAATTTTGGCATCAAGGTAATGTGGCATCAGTGAATGAGTTTAAAAGTGTTCCCTCCTCTTCAACATTTTGGAAGGTTTTGAGAAGAATTGACGTTAATTTTTTCTTATTTTTTGATAGAGTTCTCTAGTGAAACTGTCTGGTCCTGGAGTTTTATGTGTTAGGAATCTTTTTTTTTTTTTTTTTTTTTGATTAATGACTCAATCTCTTTACTTGTTATTGGTCAGATAATATTTTCTATTTCTTCCCAATTTAGTTTTGGTAGGTTGTGTGCTTCTAGAAATATATCCATTTCTTTTAAACCTAAAATATAACTTGTTGACAATAAACTGTAGTAGTCTCATAATTCTACATATTTCTGTACCTTCAGTTGTAGTCTCCTTTCTCATTTATAATTTTTTGATTTGAGTCTTCCCTCTTTTTTCTCCATTATCTGGCTAGGAACCAGGAGGTGTTTACTGTTTGCTCAGGTTTAAATGACCTCTAAGGCACTTTTTCTGTGTGTGTCTCCTCTGTTTTCTTTAGATATTCCCGGAGACTCTCTTACATAAGGTCTGAGATTTACAATTCTTTCAGCTGTCATTTCTTGTTATTATACAGGAATCCTATTGATGTAGTGATAAGATATTGAAGGAGGAGAAGTCTGTTCTGGTGTTATGATTAAGAATAAATATTTTTGTAAGCCTGGGACTATGGGCTGTGACCCTCAAAAGAGCTTCCTCTCCTCCTTAGGTGAGAAAAGAAGGCTAGAGGTGGCTGGAGTTGGGTATATCTGTTCTTCCAGGTCAGTCAGGCTCTCATAAAATAGTTTTCTTTGAAGGCAGGCCTTTGTAAGAAGAGCAGAGTATTTTCAGTGTATTTCAAATTTAGGGGGGAAATTTTTCTTTCATGCTCACTCTGAGAACTTAGGAGGGTTGCTGGAGGTAAAATTTATTATAGTGAGAGAGGCTCCTCTTAAAGCTGAGCCTCCAGAAGTCTTATTTTCTTTAAGTAGTGCATGCTTAACCTCTGGCAGGTAGTCAGTTACCCTTCAGATGTCCCTATGCTGCCCCAGCAGCAGGTTCTGCCCCCCATAAGCTGGGATTCTCTGTCGCACCTCTCCGTCTCTAGATTTTGCGGTGATGATTGGCCTTGTGACTTCAATTCTCTGGAAAATCTAAGAGTTGCCCACTTTAATATTTTCCACCTTCTTTCTTGTTTTGTTGTGGGAGCTGTGGCTTCTGAACTCTTTCCATGTCAGACTAGAAAGCATAACTCGGTAGTTTCATTTTAGTATTTTACCTACGTCTATGATGCTCTGCCATTTCAGTGAGATGCATCTAGGGGTACATTTGGTTTTATTTATTCTGCTGGGGATATGATGTATATATCTTTACTCTAAATATTTATCTCTTTCTTAAATTCCTGATCATCTCCAGCTTTTAACTCTTTACATATTACATTTATGTTATTTACTCTTTTTATCTTACTTCTGGAACCTTGGTTTTCTCACGGCTACTTCATGTCTCTTAACTCCATTTTTCATAAGTGACATTTTTAAACTATTGGCAATAATTTATTTAAAGCTATCAGTCAGTTCTTGAATGATTTCTTCAGTTGAGTGTAATCAGCTGTTAGATCATTTATAATGTCTTTATGTATTCAGATGCTAAATTTTCATGTTGTAGTTGTTCTAGCTGATTCACCTCCAATTCAACTTTTATTTTGCATTCCTTCATTATGAATACTATATTTTTGTCTTTTACCTATTTAATCATCAAAGCAATGATTCTGAAGCAAACTCCGGTTGACTTCATTACTTTTCCTTCTCAGGGCATTAATTCTGTTGTGTATGGTACCTACGAACTCTCCCAAATAGAATTTCACTTACATGTATGATTTTATTTTTATTCACTAGGATTTCATAATTCCTTAGAATCTTGCAAAGTCTGAAAAATAAACAATTTAATATAAAGCAGTTTTAAGTTTCTTCCAACTCCAGGGTTCAGAGATTGTGATAATCAAAGATCAGTTTCCATTGACTTTGGAGACTCGAGGATTCGTGCATAATAAAATCATTGTAAGTTTGAATGGCAAAACTTAATGAAAGGCTAGTTGGGGGTTCAGTTTCTTATTGGTGGTAGCATTTTGTTTTTCTACACAAAGCTCTACAACATTGTCAAGAGTACTCACCGCTTCCCCACCTTTGAGTTGAGAATTTTGTATTCTCTGAGGACTGAGTATCATTTGAAGCTCGAGGTTCTGAGAAGGCACCTGAGGTAGAGCTTCCTCATATCAGCTATCTCATATCTGAGACTTCTGTGCCAGCATTAGGACCCCAGGCTCTCTCTCTGGGCTCAACGTGTAGTCTGACAACATCTTGAGCCTGGGTGGTGTTGGGTTTCACTTACTTACCTCCGTAGCTGTTAGTTATTCTATTCTCTAGTGTAGGAAGATTGTACTTGTCTCTCTTTCAAGCCCAGCAATATAATCATTTTTATCTTTTTAATGTACTCAGGATTTCAGTGTGGTAGGGTAGAAGGACATCTATGTTTATTAAGTCTGTCGTGTGACCCCCAATTCATGACTCCATTTTATGTATTATTTTGATTTGGTTATGTCTCCCAAAAGTCAATTATTAAAATTCTATAAAGCACTCTGGCTTGAATTCTCACTTATAATTTTGTGACTGTAAGGACACTGTTTACCTTTTTTGGATTTGGTTTAAAATAGCAAAGTAGAATACCAATTCTACTTCTACCTTCGTAATTATATAAAAGAAACAAGAAAAGTGGAACAATGGATTCCTAGTGTCAATAAAACATAGAGATGGGAGTACCCATGTGACATAATGCACAAGACCACAAATTACATAATTTGTGGAGTTGACTGCAAAATGGAAATGTGAGACCCTTTTTAAAAAGTGATTCTCAGTATCATTATAGCATAGCACTAAAGCAAGCACCAAACCCTTTTAAACTCAGGGTTCTGTGCTCTTGGACAAGCACAGTAGTCAAATCAGCCCTGATAAGATGTTTGGAAAGCTTCTAAATGAGATAGTGTTCAAACAGCATACAAAAAGCTCTGTAAGAGGACCCTGCAGCTACAAATCACAAGTAAAGTCCATACAAAACAACTTTACAAAATAAGTGGCATATCTGCTTGGAAAAAAATTAGCAAATTTATAGGGGAATTCCTCCAGTCATTATCTTGTACTAAAAAGCTCAGAGATGTTATAAAGGCTTGGAATGCCTAGGTTTGCATCTCGATGCAAAACATTACAAGTTTTTCATGTGACAAATGTCATATTTCAAAGCACTGGAGGAAAGGTTGGACTTTTAATGAATGGTGTTAGAATATTTGGATGGTTGTTTAGAGAAAGGTAAAATTGGATCAACAACTCATATCATACATCATAATAATGTCCAAATATAAAAATACAAAAGTAAAAATTTGTGCCACACAAATAATAGGAGAAAAGATGAACTAATTCTTTCATTTGTTGAATAAGAAAAGTCTTTACCTGTAACTCAAACTTCAAGGGCAAGAAAGTAAAAATTGATAAGTTTAAAGAGATTTTCAATGCATTACATAAAGAAAACTTGTAAGCAAAATCAAACACCAAAGAAAAGTCAGAAATAAATATTTGCTACAGTATGTTACAGACAAAAGTTAATATTTTAACATGTAATAAATTATTAACCAAAAGAGAACCCAATATAAAATGGGCAAAATACATGAAGACTTTCTTAAAAAATGATAGCCATTGAAACTTAAAAATACGAGACAGTGCTGAACTTTACTGATAATAAGAAAATTATAAACTAAAACTATAATTTGATACCCTTTCTCACCAATCAAAATTTTGACCACACATTTTTCTGGCAAATCCAAGAAGAAACACACTTCTACATTGGTGGTGGCAATCCAAAGAGATACAATGCACTTGAGAGGAATTTGACCAAAATCTAACAATACATTACTCGTTAGGGAAAAACATGTCTCAGAAAAGTAAGGTTTAAATTTCCCGTTAGTCTTAACCTTATTAACCATATGGGGCAGAACTATTGCTTAGATTTTAACTTAAATTAGTTATAAAGGACAGGATTAGAAATTAGAGAAATTTAATATGGGTAATACATATATGATATTTAATACCTTTATCATATATTATATATTATATAATATGGATTATACATTTACAATATTTTAGATATTTTATCTAAATTCAAAAATCTATTTGGACACCTGGTTGGCTCACTCTGTTGGGTGTCTGACTCTTGATTTCAGCTCTGGTCATAATCTCACAATTGTGGGACCCAGCCTTCCAAAGGATCTCCCTGCTGGGCATGGAGCCTGGTTAAGATTCTCTCTCCCCTTCCCTCTGTCCCTACCCTGCTTCCTCTCTCTCTCTCTGTCTAAAATATACATACATACATACATACATACATACATACATACATACATGCAACATACAAACATACACACATACATGCGTAAATCTAAACACAAATAAATATTTTGTCTATTAATTTTTAGTGTCATGAGGTTACTACAGTTATCTAGGATAATATCCTTATACTCAGCAGACATATTGATGTGTTTCATTTTTAAGCATCCTGATCCTTGGAACTTACTTCCAGTGGTCCAGCAAAGAGGAATGAAAGAATGAAGTGTGTGTATGTGTATATCTGTGTGTGAGGGTGTATGTGGACGTGTATGTGTGTATGTGTATGGAAGAGAGAGACAGAGAGAATATGAGCAAAATGAGCAAAATGTTCACCACTGTTAAGTCTAATTTTTAAAAATATTTTATATTTTTCAACAAATAATAGTGTAGAGAACAATTGATTTAGCATGTGTCATATAATAAGACTAAAAAATGTATTAGTTGAACCCGATTTTCAAGGAACCAGATTTTTATTTCATTGATTTCCTTTATTTTTTTCTTTAATTTCATTACTTCTTATTATTTTAATATTTTCTTTTTCTGTGTTCTGTGTATTTAGTTTTTTGTTGTTGTTTGTTTCTTAGTTTCTTAAAGTGGGAGCTTAGATCATTGATTTAACCTCAGTTTTCTTTTCTAAGTTAAGCACTTAATGCTGTAAGTTTCCCTTTGATCTCTTGTTATGTTCTATGGTTTTGATATATGAAGTTTTTGTTTTCTATTCATTTTCAAAAGCTTCATAATTTCTCTTGTGATCTCCCCAAAAGGAGGTCCCTGTAGTGACTTAAATATGACTTGATTAATTCCCAAACATTTTGGGACATAGCAGATACCATTTGTAATTGATTTTTATGTTAATGTCTTTATGGTCTGATAAAATAATTTGTATAGTTTCTAGTCTTTAAAATGTATTAGCTTTTGTTTTGTGGTTCAGAATATGATCTAAGTTGGTGCATTTCCCAAGTACATTAGAAAATAATTGTTTTTAAATATTTTTGTCATTGTCATCTTCTGTAAATATCAATTTAGTATAGATGGTTGAGAGTGTCATTTAGATCTTTTACACCTTTGCTAATTTTCTGTCTACTTGTTCTGTTACTAATGGAAAAAATGTATCAAAGTATTCATCTATATTGCAGAATTGTTTATTTCTTATTTTAGTTCTATCATTTTTTTCTTTCACTTATTTTGGGGTTCTGTTATACATTTATGAATGATAACACTTATTGGACAAGTGCTTTCTTCATAATGGTGTAATGTCTTTTGTCATACTTGTATAATGTCATTGTTCTGAACATACTGTATCTCATATTAATATAGCCATTCTAGCTTTCTTTTGATTATTGTGTGGATAGTATATATTTTTACAATTTTTTTACTCCTAACCTTTGTATGCTTTTATATTATAATTGAATTTCTTTTATACAACATATAGTTGAAATGTTTTTATTCTTTATCCAACCAGATATCTGTCTTTAGATTGCTATTTTGATAATATACATATAGCAATCATTTATATTATCATATTTATATCTATCATCGTATTATTTATTTTCTATATTTGCTCTCTGCTTTTTTGTCCCTCTATTCCCTCTTTTTTATATGAATATTTCAGAATTTCTTTTAAATTTACATACAGTTTTTGGGCTATTTCCTTTGTGTTATGATCTTAGTGGTTGCTCTAGGAATTGCAATATGCATATATCTTGCCTATTACAGCCTACGTGGTTTAATGTTTAAGCACTTTATTGAAACTAACTGTCTTTAAAACATTTAAGACTCTTCACTATCCCCACTCTCCTTTATTTTGTAGTTGATATATATATTACATCTACATATAATATAAACCCTACTCACAATGTGACAATTTTTGCTGTTAATAGTCACGCACATATCTAAGGACCTAAGAAAACAATACCATTATATATTTACTCAAACATGTGCCACCCGAATCATAGAGCTCTCTGTCTGAATGTCACCATTGGAAGTGCCACCAGATGAGAGAGAGAGCAAACATGGATGCCTCTGCCCCTTTGGAACATGCAATCTTCTTGGCTAGATTCCTGAGTCTAGAAAGATGGGAATTCAGTGGTAACTATGGCTAACTTAGGCTCATGACTTGAGTTTTTCTCAAGGTAAAGTTAGAAGACAAAGAGACACAAAATGAGACCCTTACCCACAGCCAGGTTGGTTCTCTGTGATTTCACTCTATCTTAGAACTGATTTTGAAGGGTCTTCAGGTAGTTTATTTTTTGCATCTTGTCCAGAGTGTTAGCAGGAGAGATGGCAAAGGAGGGCATACTTGGCTGAAAGCACCATAATTCTGTGCATTTTTCTGGGAGTGATAAAGAAGAACTTGCAACAAAATGAAAAACTATGAATTTAGGCCCATGCCATCTTTGATTCCATACACGACTTCGGATTCATGCAGTCAACTAAATATATAAGCTTTACATACCTTTAATGTAAAATATGAGATTTAAATTAAACTATATTGTGTGGGGGGAAAAGAGCATCTTTTGGGAATTATTAGGTCTCAGGTAAACTGGATATTATGTGAATCTACAGCAAAACATTCTACTTGAACTTTTTGGGTAAATTTTACTATAATAATATTTAACACATATTTAGTGTTTCAAATTATCTTTACTAAAAATGTGTATGATTAAATAAAGGCCATGTTTTCAATGGTATGTTCATGATTTGATAAGAACTGATTCTGGCCTTTCCACATTCTATTAATTTATTTCCTAAATGATGCAGAAAGCACATACAGTGTTATTTCAGAGAAATCAGGGTTTAGGAGTAACTTTTGAAGAAAAGAGGTACAATATATGCAAATATTCATCATTTCTACAGAGAATGATCTGATGTGTGGAAACCTTATTTTCACCAGCTTTAAATGTTGGATAATAACTATATCTTTCTGTTAGATTTATCCAGCAAGTTACATCAATAACAATTACAAGGCATATAACCATGTTTCTAGTGCATGATGCTCAATAAATGGCAATTAATGTCATTATGGTATTCCAGGTATTGTGTCAGATGACAGGGAAATAGACCACAATGAAAGCACTGTACCAACTCTCAAGGAACTGAATGGGAAAATAATCTAGTGGAAAAAACAGTACGTAAGCCCATTATAACCAGGTTGTTGAATTATAACACAATATTTGTAAATATATAAATTTGATGATACAAGCAACTAATTGTAAAGGTAAAGGGGAAAGGCAATTTTCCTGTCATGTTTTCTTATACTATCTACATAAAGTTTATCCTAAATTTCTGTAAAAAAATGAGACCTTCTCATTGTCAGGGTAAGAAAAAACCTTCAAGATATATTATTGTTTGAAGTTATAGAGATACAAATGATTTTACTTATTACACTGTTTGAGTAAAATGAAATACATGCTTGTACCACATATAATATCCTTGAGGAAAGATACTGAGTTGCCAGGGTACAGAAATGAAATGGAAATCTGCTTTTTGTTGTAAATCCTTAAAAATATTGTCTATTTAGAATTTTACTAACAATTTTAGGAATTGAAAGTATAACTTAGGAAAATGTTGTTGACCGAGTATTTCGATGTAAAATGTAATATAAAAGTACATTCAATAAATGTGTTTTTCTAAGCAGCATAGTTAATGGAGTACTATTTAGTTAAGTACTAAATAGTTAAGTACTATTTAGTTAAGTACCAAATAGTTAAGTACTATTTAGTTAAGTACCAAATAGTTAAGTACTATTTAGTTAAGTACCAAATAGTTAAGTACTATTTAGTTAGTACTATTTAGTTAAGGAGTTCCTTTTATTTATTTATTTTTATTTATTTTTGAGGCGGGAGGTGCAGATTGCAAGTTTGGGAGGGGAAGAGAGAGAGGGAGACAGAATCTGAAGCAGGCTCCAGGCTCTGAGCTGTCAGCACAGAGCCTGACTTGGGGCTCGAACTCACAAGTGTGAGATCATGACCTGAGCTGAAGTTGGACACTGAACCGACTGAGCCAGCCAGGTGCCCCAAAGAGTTCCTTCTAAAGATCAGTCAGTCAATAAATTTTTCTATTTATAGTCATCAGGCTTCCAAAAATTCTTGTGAATTTCTAGAACTTTCTTAGGGTTTCACAAATATTCATTGACCTACATAGAAGCCAAATATATTATCAAGTGCTCTCCAACTTTTGGACATGTCTAACATTTTTTCATTTTTTTCCCCATAGTTTGCTAAGCCCAGAATGACATAATCCACTTCTTTTGTGACTCCCCTATGCCTGAACGAAGTAGAGATTCCTGAGGCCTCTCAGGCCAGTTAACCTTGCACAGAACACATACTTGTCTCTGTCTAAATCATCTGGACTCTGGGATTGAGGTCATCCTTGGCATTCTGGCAGCCATAAAAAAATATATATATATTTGGTCTTTTGGATTTTTCCAACAGTTTAGTTTGACTTCTTCCACATTCTAACATGCCACTAACCTGTTTTATATCATGCATATTGACTCACAAATATAAATTTATTTTTTAATTTCCACTGAAACCTCATTGGGGGCCCCCACAGCACTTATTATTTTAAAATAAGTTGTTAAGCAATAGGAATATGTGGCAGACACAGCAGGTTGCCTATTAAAATCCCATTTTCTCTTTGTACTTACTAAGAGAGCCCCAGTTTAATTGGGGTGGCTTTATGCTCTGCTAAAAATATGGTTTATTCCAGCCCATCTGGCTACTGGGTACAGCAGTGTTACAACAGTTCTGGACAGGGCCATCTCTCATTTTGTTCAGGGCTCCAGGCAAATATTTTTCTGGGATCTCTGTCTGTATAAATAGTTTGATTAAAAATATATTAGACAGATTTCTTCTGGTGAGATGCATAAGGCATGTTTTTCCTGATTAATCCCGGTAAATGCAGCAAAAGCTCCTGATATTACATACATTCTATCATCTATCTCTATCTATCTATTATCTATCTATCTATCTATCTATCTGTCATCTATCTATCTATAGACAGATATCTCAGATATTTAAATATATATTTATAGACTCTAAATGGTGAAGAAATTTGACAGTCTGGCTAGGAACATTGGTAACTGAGGAATAGCATGGTAGTAATGGGTTTTCTTTGTTTCTTTAAATACTGGAGATGCCAGCAACACAGATACATCAATGGGCACACATATAAGCCAAAATAAATAAACAATATATAAAGACTGCTTTTTAATCCAAAGCAGGGCAGGGAAAGAAGCAGCCTAACAGGAAAGGAACTATTGGAAATAACCAGTCTGTTTCAAACACCACAGGAAAACAACAACAACAACAACAACAACTGAGGCCCCACTTTCAGTTGCAGCAGGTAAAACTAAGCAGAAACCAGAAATTGCACGCTTACCAGGGTGCAAAAAGGCTCCCCAAACTCATAGTCAGGGCGATGTCAGAGAAGGCCTCCTCACACACTCATCACCAATGAGTAGGTGCCCGGTTCCTCTGGTCAGAAAAGTGGATACCACGGCGAGGCCCCACACTTCACTCTTAACTTGTGTGCTCAGACAGGTGTCAGAGGAGAGCTGGCGAAGAGTCAGATTGTCACTAATGCTTCGTGGGAACAATGCTACTTTTGGGAAGCCATGGTATCCATGGAGGCTATGCAGGGAGCAGTAATAGTATGTCTCTCCCGTTCGTAGCCAGGGTGGCCTCCGTGGTGACCTAAATTGAGAAACGGGTCCACACAGAAATCCCTAAGGAATCTTTTTTTTTTTTTTTAAAGACCTCAAGTCTTCATAATGGAGTCCAGCAAAGCCCCGGGAAATATGACAAATATACAAATATTAATTGCATTTCTATACACCAGCAATGAACATATGGAATCCACACTTAAAAACGCAATACCAGAGCCTAGACAGGCATTAGGAGGACACAGCACCAGGTCCAGTCTGCGCGTGTCCCAGCTGCTGGGGTAGGAGAAGAATGGCTGGAACTGCTTGGACAAAGACCTCTGAGTCCAGCTAACCTATAAGTAGCATGGGGTGATGGCAGAGACAAATCTCCTAGTAATGTCGTATCTAAGCAGCAGGGCTAAGTGACAGCCTCAATGACGAACGACTAGAGTAGCCCACGGTGGATACATTAAACGTAGCGCTGATAATGATGTCAGAGAAGATGAAATGGAAGAGAACCTGACTCAAGTGGGAAGTATCCTAGGGAATCTAAAAACCATGGCCCTGAACATGGGCAATGAAGTTGAAGCTCCAGATCCACAAATAGATGGATCACAGAAAAGGCTGACATCAGTCATACCTTGCCAAAGCCAGAGCCAAGGGGCTCATCAACAGCGGAAGCTGCTGCTGTGCTTCGTGATCAGTCATTCACTTCTCTAGCTCCTCCTTCAAACTCATTACTTTTCTGAGTTTGATGTTTCGGTCCCACACTCTTCTAATCAGGAGATGATGTGCCAGAAGGGCTAGGAGTACAGACCCTCTATTTTTTATGTTCTCTTTTCCCTGAGGGTAGACAACTGTTCAGCCTTCCTTCCAGTACGTTTTTTCCTCAGTTCATACTCTTAGCTTGGTTTTTGCACATCATATGTAGTGTTATTTTTCATCCTCCTCATTTTCTTCACCATGTTCCTTTGCTTTCAAGACTTGGAAGCATTGTCAAGACAGCCACGAAGAATGAAGTTGGAGACAAGGGCAGCCCAAAGAGGAGAGACAAGAGAGAAGAAGGCTCAGTGAAGCCTGCAAGCCACAAAGCAGAAGTTGCATAGTCACAGTAAACATTTAATTGGGTTTACTATTTTTTAAAAACTGTTAACATTTATTCATTTTTGAGAGACAGAATGTGAGTGGGGGAGGGGCCAGAGAGAGTGGGAGACACAGAATCTGAAGCAGGTTCCAGACTCTGAGCTGTCAGCACAGAGCCCAAGGTGGGGCTCAAACTCTCGAGCTGCAAGATCATGACCTGAGCCCAAGTCAGACACTTAACTGATTAAGCCATCCAGGCACTCCAGTTGGGTTTACTTTTAAATATAGGTTGCAGTTATTGCCAATTTAAGATAATGTTTAGCTTTGGAGCTTTTATGCACAATGTTGTTGTTTTACATCACAACTTGGCAACCTCTGCTCCAAGTAATAGAATGAATTTTCTCAAAGTAGGGTTAGTTTCTGAACTTCTGGGGATTTATGTATGTACATAGGTTCTGTGATCCCATTTCATATTGTGTAAATGAATGGCTTTTAACTTCCACATTATTAGTGGTATCCTGATCCTATTACATGTCTCTTAACCTCAGAAATTTGTCATTAGTCTTTGAAGAAAAAATTATGTAAATATATATGTGTAACATGATAATTTCTCTGTGAACAGGGCTTAAATTTTTTTGGAAAAGTTTGACAAAGTATATCATGTGAATTCCAATTTACCTCAATGCTAAGAATTATATTGGGATAGAAAAAATATTTTTTTAATCTAAGGTAGAAAAACAGATTGCTTTGATTTTTATGTAGATTTAATCTTTAAAAAGCTAGAATTTATTCTGTTTAACTAAAAGTGATTTGGAAAATTATGCCTTTGTTTCAATTATTGATGGTGGAAATATCTTTGGATTGAATTATATCCAGAAGCACATTTATTTAGATCCTGAACAGTGTTAGACTCTGATCGGTACTTGTCACCTTTATTTAAAAACTAGCATCTGCACACTTCAAAGCTATTAATGTGGACTGATTTGACTACTAATCACTGGAGGAACTTTATAATTAAATTTTATAACTAACAAAAAATAAAAAATAAATAATAAGATAAATAAAAATGCAATACCACTTGCATCCACACAGAAGAAGAAGAAGAAGAAGGAGAAGAAGAAGAAGAAGAAGAAGAAGAAGAAGAAGAAGAAGAAGAAGAAGAAGAAGAAGAAGAGACAATGACAAAGAAGAAAAAGAAGAAGAAAGAAGTTTAAATCTAACAGATTATGTATGGTACTTGTATGCTGAAAATGATAGGATGTTGATGAAGAAAATAAAATCTAAATGATAAGACATATCATGCTTCAAAATAGATCTAAACAAGTGATGCTATACCATGGATTGAAGATTCAAGATAGTAAAGATATTAATTCTCTGAAAATTGACATACCACAGGTTTAATGCAGTTCCTTTTAACATCTGAGCAAGGTTGTGTGTGTGTGCGTGTGAGTCTGCACATGTGTGTGTGTTTAGAACTGTGTGGAATTTCTCTGCAAAGTCAAAGGAACTGGCAAAGTAAACATTCTTAAAAAAATACAATAACATGGGATAGCTCTAAACAATTTCAAGATTGATTATATAGTTTCAGTAGGCAAGCCTGTGTAGTATGCACAATTGGACAAACAGACACATCTAATTGAGCAGAATAGATCATTCAGAAATAATTTCACACAAGTATGGCTAACTGACTTTGACAAAGGTGAAATGTCATTTCAACAAATTGTGTCTGAACAATGTACATCTTTAGGCAAAAATTAAACCTTGACCTAAGCCCCCAAGTTCATACAAAAAAATAGCTAAAAATGGATTTCAGATTGAAATGTAAAAATGTAAATATATAACTCTTAGAAAACAAAAGAGGAAAAAATATCCTGAACCCAGGGTTTGGTGAAGCATTCCTAGCCATGGCATCAAAAACACAGTCTATTAAAGAAAAAAATGGATATTCATCTAGCTTTATAAAATTTCAAACTTAAACAATCCAATTAGAAAATGGAAAAATGAAGGGACATTTCATTAGGATGATATACAGGTGATAAATAAATACCAATAATTGCATACCATCACTCTCCATTGGAAAATTGCAAATCTAATACCGTGAGCTATCACTGCATACTGATTACAACAGCTAAAATTAAAAACAGATTGTACCAAATGCTGGCAATGGTTTAGACACACTAGATTTCTTATATATTGCTGGTGGAGTTGTGAAATAGTACAACCACTCTGGGAAAAGTTGGGTGGTTTCTTTAAAAAAAAAACTAAATGTATATGTCACATATGACTAAAAGCTGCGCCCCTGGGCAGTTATCTCAGAGAAATGACATTGTATGTCCACACAGAAACCTATACATGGATGTTCATACCAGGGTTATTTGAAATAGCCAAAGTAGAAACAATCAATACACGAATGGTGAAACCACTAGTACAACCATACTGTGGAATTCTAACTAAAAGTAAAGTGGACTGAGCTACCAATGTACCCACCAACATAGAAGGATCTGAAGGACACTGATGAGTGAGAAAAGCCAGTCTCAAAATGTCACATACTGCATGATTCACTTTGTATAATAGTCCCAAAACAACAAAATTATAGGTATGGAAAACAGATGAGTGGTTGTCAGAAGCTATGAGCTAGTTTGGGGAGGGACGTGCATGTAACAATAAAGAGATAGCTAGGGGTGCCTGGGTAGCTCAGTCAGTTAAGCATCCAGCTCTTTGTTTTGCCTCAATTCATGATCTTATAGTTTGTGAGTTCAAGTGCCACAACAGGCTCCTTGTTGATAGTGTGGAGCCTGCTTGGGAATCTCTCTCTCTCCCTCTCTCTCTGCCCTTCTCCCACTCATGCTTGCTCTCTCTCTCAAAATAAATCAATAAACTTAAAGAAGAGATAGCTTGAGGGAGACATTTCTGGTGGATAAAATAGTTCCACATCTTTACAGAGTGTAATGGTTACACTTATAGGGTGTGGCGGTTGCATAAATATACACATGAAATAAAACTATAGAATTAAATATATATAATATTACCAAAATGACATTCCAGGGCATGAAATTGTACTGTACTTATGCAAGATGTAACCTTTGGGAGATATTGGGTAGAGAGTACATGAGGCCTTTCCCTACTGTATTTGTAACTTTCTATGAATTTTTTACAATTCACATAATTGTATGAACATATATGTGTGTAATAATATTATATAATTTGCATAATTTTATGAATATACATGTATGTGTATTATAAACACACATGATTAGATCCAGTGGACCCATGTAAAGTACCTTGACTTCTCAATGAAGTTGTAAGAGTGTGTACTCAGATATTTGTTTATTGTCCAATCAGCGCTTTGGTGCATGTAAAGATTCTTCACGGTGTCCACACCCCTTCTTAAGGGGTGACAACATATGGCATTTACTTTCCTTACACATTCAGATTGCGGAAGCCCAGTCCTTTCCTTCTGAGATTTCTTCTCTGTACTTTTCCATGTATAAGAATCTGAATGGGGACTTACTATATACTGTGTGCCTCTAACATACTCTCTTCTCAATGCTAATGTCACCTGGCTCCATTCTTGAGATGTGCTGTGTCTCTACATAGAGTAAGAGTTCTTTTTTTTTATTTTTCTTTTTGTTGACTGCTATATCCCCATATTAAGAAATCAAAATAAAACTGTCGGGGCACCTATGTGGCTCAGTCAGTTAAGCGTCCAACTTCAGCTCATGTCATGATCTCAGGGTTCATGGGTTCGAGCCCTGGATCAGGCTCTGTGCTGACAGCTAGCTCAGAGCCTGGAGCCTGTTTCAGATTCTGTCTCTCTCTCTCTCTCTCTCTCTCTCTGACCCTCCCCTGCTCACGCTGTGTCTCTCTTTCTCAGAAATAAATAAAACATTAAAATTTTTTCAAAATAAAACTGTCATGAACTGGATGAATAAATATGCAGCAACTTCAACTTAGGGATTAGCTAGACATTTTTGACAGCTACCAATGAAGTGTAAGATGCTCTCTACTGGGTTTCTGTGGAGATGGCCATGTGTCACCAGAAAAATATGAAGTGAATGATTCCACCACCTTTGTTTTTTAATTCGTAACTTGTTGAAGAATTAACTGAGTCATTGTCTATTTGCTCGATTCCTCTGGTAAGTATTCAGTGGACAGGTGATACTAATTAATCAGACAACATCTCTTGAGCCTTATAATTCATAAAAAAGCTATGATGATATACATTTCTAAGCCTGGAGTTTAGGAAGAAAAACTGAGAATGATGCAAAGGCATATTTATATATTTTTAAAGTAAGAATGTGAAGAAATAGGGATGAAGAGGAAAAAAAAAACCTGAAATACAAAAGGCAGAGTGGAGGACACATAATATGATGTGTCATCTATAACAACACTTGCATAATTTAATGCTTTCATGTAATAACAAAACAGTTCCATCCTGTAGTACATGATTCAGTACAACAAAAATGAAATGCAGGCGATTAGTTTAATAATTTTCAGGAGAAAGTGATTGCTGTGTCCTGTGCCGCATTATGATATGCCGATTATAGGGACAACAAGAAACTGGGAGAAAAAATGAATAAGACAGAAAGTTAATTAAAAATACATGTCATCTTCAGGAAAATTGATTTCGATCATCCAGATGATAGAAAAGCAATTTCAAACATGCAAAAATTTGTGAAATATTCTATTTATTAACCCATTCTGAGAAATACAACAGAAGAGGGCTTTTCCAGCAGGAGACAGCCAAAGGAAAATGTAGTTTATAATATAAGAGTTTCAGGATAAAATTAAACATGAGTCTATAAAATTTCTAACTACCAAAAGAAGTACCACAAAAGAAAATAGTATTTTTATTAAAGTAATACTTGAAGGATCAACTGGAAATTAATAAAAATCCTTACATCGAGGGGATGGGTAGAAACAAGGTAAAAAAGAATGAGACATAAGATTTATCTGATATGACATTTTACAGCTTTGTGTTTTCAAGGATATTAATTATATTTCAAAAATAAAATTAAATTATGAAGATGGAAAAAGTGAGTCATCAGTTAAAAAGAGATAAATGGTTATCTGTACATGTAGGACTGACAATACAATACAGATATAAAAGTAGTTCAACAGAATTATCTTTCTGGTATTTAAAACATGCAAATTAAAAATAACTTTAGGGGACACTTGTGTGGCTCAGTTGGTTAAGTGTCCGACTTTGGCTCAGGTCATTATCTCACATTCGTGAGTTTGAGTCCTGCATTGGGCTCTGTGCTGACAGCTCAGAGTCTGAAGCCTGCTTCTGATTCTGTGTTTCTTTCTCTCTCTACTCCTCCCCAACCCATGCTCTGTTTCTCTCTCTCTCAAAAATAAAATAAACATTAAATTTAATAACAAATGAATAAGATAAAACTTACTGGCACTTGGGTGGCTGAGTTGATTTTGTCCATCTACTGATTTCAGCTCAGGTCATGATTTCATGGTTCTTGGGATCAAGCCCTGAGCTGACAGTGCAGAGCCTGCTTGAGATTCTCTCTCTCTCCTTCTCTCTCTGTTCCTCCCCTGCTCACTCTCTCTCTCTCTCTCAAAATAAAGAAACTTAAAAGATATATATATATATATATATACATATATAAAAATACTTCTTTTTTTCTGAAATAGTTTATTGTCAAGTTGGTTTCCATATAACACCCAGTGCTCATCCCAATATAAATGTTTATTTTTGAGAGAGAGACAGAGCATGAGTGGAGGAGGGGCAGAGAGGGAGACACAGAATCTGAACCAGGCTCCAGGCTCTGATGCTTAACCGACTGAGCCATTCACGTGCCCCTCAAAACAATAATTTTAGACACTCAAAAGTTGCAAAAACAGTACTGATTGTCCTCCACTTTTTCTAATGTTACATCATGATGGCAGATGTATAAAAACCATAAAATTAACTGTAGCACAATACTGTTAACAAGTGTATTCCAGCTTCCTAGGGTTTTCTGCCAATGTTCTTTTTTGGTCAAAATCCAATCCACCATGCCATTGCAGTCAGTCTTCAGGACTCCACAGTCAACACTAACTTCCAGCAGCTTTTTGGTCTTTGCCTGTGTTTCACAACCTTGTTGGTGTTGAAAGGTACTGGTCGGCTCTTTCTTATAATATGCCTCAGTTTGGATTCATCTGAGGTTTTATCAGGATACAACAGGGAGTAGGGATTTGGGGAAGAGCACCGGAAATGTGAAACACGCTTCTCAGTATATTGAACAAGGGGCTATATCAGTCTGAGTTATGGCAGGAGGTGCGAACATTGATCTACTTGGTAAAGGTGGTGTGTGCCAAGCTTCTTTGCTAAAAAAATGATTGGTTTTCTTTTGCCAAAAGCTACTTGTTAAAAGTGAGGTACTGAGCTCATTCCACACTCAGGGGGAGGGGATTAAACTCCACCTCCTGGAGGGCCAGTTGCCAAACAATTTAGGGACATATGTTCAAAACAGCACATTAATTAATAAACAATTCAAGAGGATGTTTTGATTCTACTGAAAAACCGTTTTCTTCAAAAGGTTCCCGACACTGGTGTTAGCATTCATCAGTGCATTTTCCCTCCAGCAGTTATTACACTGCTCTTCTCATGGCGATTTTCTGTATCTCTCATTTCTTCTGTGCCTGTGCATAGGACTTTCTCTGTGAGCAATGTGGGTCTCTTCCCCCCATTCATCTATTCATTTGTGCTACATTTGTTTATGTCAGTGTGAACTCACTGGTACTTATTTTATTATTTTGATTAGTGGTCTATCATCATTTATATTATTACTCCAATTCTTCCACTTTGGCCATTGTTAGCCTGGCTTCTGTGTCCCTTTTACATGTTCCCCCCAACCTTATTTTTTTTTAATTCCTTACTTTTCGGAACTACAAGATGCATCAAACTTATTTTTTTTTCCATGCTCCATCTTGTCAACAAACCATTTCTCCAGTGAGTTGGGTTCCTTTTAAACTGAATCGTATTTTTAGGAACCGAATCTGCACACTAGGTTGTACTCATTGGTAATGTGGTATCCTTGTTTCTAATTTACCTGACTAGAGAGAGCTGTGAAATATATGCGTGTATCATAACCCATGTGGACACTCGTCTATATTTATTTCACTGTCTGTATGAAGAAGATAAACTGGAGTGCATACTGATGTCTAACTCCAATCCAGTACCACCGTATTTATTCCAACCTCGGCCTCCATGATCATTTATAAAGTCTCCTATGTAGTGAGAAACCTGCTTTTTTCCCCCTGTAATCTATTTGCTTATTTGTTCAATTCTAGCATATAGGCAAAGGAATAAGGTCAACCCACACCTTTCCAAAGTCATTTGGCCACCTCCTCTATCCTCATCTCCTCTGGGGAAGATACGCCACACATTTGCAAAAGAGTGCATTCCTTCATCACAGTTCACATCTAATTCTAAGATTCCACAACATGCTCATTTTAAATTTTTTTCTGTGGGCATGGGGCACTTGGGTGGCTCAGTCAATGAAGCAACTGACTCGGTTTCAGTTCACATCATGATTTCACAGTTCGTGGGTTTGAGCCCCACATTGGGCTCTGTGCTGATAGTGGGAAGCCTGTTTGGGATTCTCTCTCTCCCTCTCTCTTTCCCCCCACCTCTGCTTATGTTTTCTCTCTCTCTCTCTTTCTCTCTCTTTCTCTCTCTCTCCTTCTCCCCATCCTCAAAATAAATAAACTTACATTTCCTGAATTCATTTTCTGCACCTTTTGATATATAATTCTATGGTTTTGAAAAGCACAGAAAGGTATCCTCCTCCATGGTGTATAAAAAGGGTTCAATCAGCACTAAAATCTCCATATGTGGCCCCCTTCTTTGTGGTCAGGCTCCTTCCAGTGCTCCAACCCTGGGTGACAACTGATTTTTGTGTCTGTCTTTGGTTTTACCTTTTCAGCATACAAGATGAAAGGAGTCACACAGTAAACAAATTTGGGTCTTGCTCTTTCACTTATCAAAATGCATTCACTTATTTTTTTTAAGTTATTTACTTTTGAAAGAGAGAGAGAGAAAGCACACAAGTGAGGGAGGATCAGAGAGAGAGAGAGAGAGAATCCAAAGCAGGCTCCAAGCTCTGAGCTGTCAGCACAAACTTCGATGTGGGACCCGAACCCAAGAACTGTGAGATCATGACCTGAGCAGAAGTCAGACGCTTAACCAACTGAGCCACTCAGGCACCTCTCAAAATACATGTGGATGAATAAAAATCAAGTGTGTTCCTTTTAATTGCTAAGTGATGTTGCATTGTATGGTTGTACCACACTTTGCCCATTAAGCTGTTGAAGGTCATCTTAGGCTGTTTCCAGTTTTTGACCGTGAACACTATAACTGTTTTCATAAGAAGTTTTGGTGTGCCTCTGGTTTTTTAGTTCACTTGGTATGATATTACACTAAGTGAACTTTAGTTCACTTAGGTGATGGCATTACTGAGACCTCTGGTAAGTGTATATATAACTAATTGCCGAATCATTTTCTAACCTGACAGTGACATTTTTCTCTGGAATCAGAAATGAATGAGAGTTTATGATGTTTTGCATTGTCACCAGCATTTGATATTGTCAGTGTTTTGTTATAGTTTACTTTTTTCTTTTATTTATGCTATCTTAATAGATGTTTATGGTATCTTATTGTAGCTCAAATTTGCATTTCTCTGATGACAGATGATGCTAAGGATCATTTAACATACTTATATTCCACACAAATATTATTGTGGGTAAATTGTTCTGATACTCTATTTCGTATTGGGTTGTTTACTTTCCTATTGGAATTTAAGGGATTAAAAACTATTCTGTACAATGTCTTTGAGAAGGTATGGAATCGGCGAATATTTCTTTTCATTCTGTGGGTTTTCTTTTTTAATTGTAGCAATTCTTTTAAACAGTAACAGCCCCTGGTATGATAAATCTAGCGTACAATTTTTTTTTTCTTTTGTGGATAATACCTTTCGTGTGATAACTTACTGTCAAACTCAAGATCATCAAACTATCTATTATAATTTCATGTTAGAGGTTTTTTTTTTCATTTTTAATGTTTTATTTATTTTTGAGGGAGAGAGAGAGACAATGTGAGCAGGGGAGGGCCAGAGAGAGAGGGAGATACAGAATCCGAAGACAGGCTCCAAGCTCTGAGCTAGCTGTCAGCACTGAGCCTGATGCGGGGCTCAAACCCATGAACCGTGAGATCATGACCTGAGCCAAAGTCAGACGCTTAACCGACTGAGCCACCCAGGTGCCCCACGTTAGAGTTTTTATAGCTATATTCTGCATGTATGTCTATGATCATTTATGAGTTAAGTTTTGCATAGGTGTGAGATATAAGCCAATGATATTTGTTTTATTTGTATTAGCTCATTGCCTATAGATGTTTGATTATTCTATCCTAGCTGTAGAAAATAGGATCTTTTTTCTGTTAAATTGTCTTTGTACTTTTGTCATAATTCTGTCCACCAAATTTGCATGGATAGATTTCTGGGCTCATTACTCTGTTCCATTTGACCTCTGATCTATGCTTCCACCAAAACCACAGTCTTAAAAATGGTTGTTTTGCATTAAGAGCTGTGGAAGGATAGTTTGGGTTGTAAATATTTGTTTTTCATTACAGAAGTATTTGGTTATTATAATTTATTTGCCTTCCTGTCCATATTTTAGAATAAGTTGTTGAAATGCACATATACACACACATACACACAAATTGTAAGAATTTAAATACGAATCTGTTAAATCCTCTAGATCAAATTGGAGATAATTCACCTGTTAATAATATTGTGTTTCCCATCCCATAAATATGGTACATTTCTCCATTTTCCAAAACCTTCTTTGAGTTATTTTCAAATATTGTTCCATTTCATGAGACTTATGGACATAGAGGTATTTTAGTTCTTATGGATATAGCATTATTTCAGTATATTCACTGCTTATTCTTTGAATGTCTGTTAGGTCAATAGTGTATAGCCCTTCTTTTCTTCCTGATATTTGAAATATGTGTCTTTAGCCTTCTTCTTGGTCAACATTGGTAGGAGTTCATACATTGTATTGGTTCTTTCAAATAACTGGATCTTTTTTTAGCACAGTTGACACACAAGGTTACACACAAGTTTCAGGTATACAGTGTAGCCATTCAACGACTCTACTTATATCACACTGTGTTCAACCTATATGTAGCCACCAGCTATTACCACGCAGGACTATTACAATACCATTGACTATATTTTCCATGCTGCACCTTTTATTAAGAAATAGATCTTTGTTTCATTGATTTTATATATTGATTTGTTTTGAATTTTATCTGCTTATGCTTTTGCCTTTATTTGAGTTTTCTGAGTTTAATTTGTTCTTCTTTCACTTGTTTATTAAAGTAAAGGCTTAGATTTTTTTTTATTTTAACTTGTCTTTTTTACATGATTGCTTACTGCCATTGTTTCCTCTAAGCACTTCTTTATCTGAAGCTTAAGAAGTTTGATATGTGGCATTTTCATTTTCATTCAGTTCGCCCTAAATTTTATTTCCTTAGAGACATTCCTTTTCACCTAGGAGTTATTCTGAAGTATTGTAACTTAATTTTCAGCTACTTGGGGTTTTCCAAAACTATTTCTGTTATGATTTCTATTTTAATATTGTTATGAACTGAAAACTAATGAATATGATTGAATTCATTTAAAATTTGCTAAGGTCTGTTTTATGGTCCACGATACGGACTATTTTGGGTCAAGTCTCCTTATACAGTTAAGGAAATGTTACATTCTGCTATCTGTAGAGTGTTTCTACCTGTCAATTTTGCCAGCCGTTTTGTTTCGGCCTCTATAACCCACCTCATTTCTCGCTATTTGTTCTATCAATTACAGAGAGAAGAGTATAGAAATCTCCAAGATAAGTGTGCATATTTATATGTCAGCTTTCAGATCTGTATGTCCCATGTACGAAGCTCTGCTGTTAGGTACAGAGAACAACTTAGTATCGTCATATATTCTCGGAGAATTGGCCTCTTGATCAATATGTCCATTCCATTTCATTTCATTCCATTGTATGAAGTGAAGACTCTGATCTATGTCATGTTTCTTCTCATTGCCTTGTCCACATGGTGGTTGGTGCAGGGAAAGGTTCTTGGGTATTTTTTTCGTGTCTGAGCATGAAGCAGGCACTTGGGGCTGTGGCCTTCTGGTGCCTTCTTCCCCTCTTCCTGTTGGAATGCTGGCCTTAGCATATATTCCTACAGCTCCCAGGGGTAGAGTTCTGCACCTTTCATTTCCCTAGTCCCCATCCCTTGATTGCAATGGGTCTGCACCAGATTCCAAACCACTTCTGTTTCTTTTCTCTGCAGCATAAGGCTTCTTCTTCTTCATAGATAAAAAGAGGAGATGAATCCGGGCTGTAATTCATCATCATCATCTCCCAGCCATCATCATGGGAGAGGCTTTTGCAACATTTTTGCTAATCTCTCCTGAGAGGTAAAGCTTCAAGAGAGTCAGAATTGTCTATGTTTAAGGTTACTAGCCAGCCAATAACTGGCCTTTAGCAATTCATTAAAAATTGCTGCTTAATCTTCTTATTCACTTAGTAATTCTGGCAGCATCTGTCTCCCCCAAACAAGTTCTTGGGCCTTATATCTCCCTGCAGGTGCCTGCCTCTCTCCAGATTTCCTATTAGTTGTTTACCCTTCAACCTTACTTTTCTGATGGATTCCAGAAAGGGACTTGATTTGCATTTTGCCCAGCTTTTTTTTTTTTTTTCTTATTCTAAAGTGAGAAGAGCAATGCTTTTTGTTTGCTCTCTCTACATCTCTGAGGTGAAAACATCCTCTCAACTAAATTTTTAAAATAGCAAAATGATTTCATATCCTTAGAGGTATATGCTCTAAGGGCAAACATAATTACAAAGAAATCTTAAACTTTAATTAGTTGGCTTATTTTTAGAACACTGTATTGTAATTCTGAAATTATTTTATGAGCATTAGAATATAAAATAAGTAAGTAAATATACTAATATTAGTAGGAACCAAGATTTCCTCTGTAAGAAAAAATTATTACAAATATTTTCTTAAAAGTGAGGAAAGGAAGAACCTCTCTCAATGATAAGTCTGAATTGCAAATGTCAACATGAACTCAAATATTTATAAGTATAAATATATATTTTTCTTTTTAAAAATTTTTAATATTTATTTATTTTTGAGAGAGAGAGGGCACAAGCAGGGGAGGGGCAGAGAGAGAGGGAGACACAGAATCCAAAGCAGGCTCCAGGCTCTGAGCTGTCAGCACAGAGCCCAGTGTGGAACTGTGAGATCATGACCTGAGCCGAAGTCAGACGCTCAACTGACTAGGCCACCCAGGTGCCCCAAACATATGTTTTTTCTAACTAAATATCCTAGAATAATCATCTAACAAAGATATTTGTTCTAAATACCATTCTCTTCTACAAGTCACCGAACCTTTACAAAAGTAGCTTATTTTGAGTCTCGGCTAAGACAAATATAGCATCAGCTTAAAGCACCTTGTTTTACCAGAAAGCAAAGAGGTTCTCAAAGGCTCATAGTGTTATGACTAAGAGGAAAATATGCTCTAATAAGGCAATTATCATTTTGTGACCACTGAAGTAATACTTTGGCAAGAACTATCATATATGGAAAACCACTGATGAGAATAGGGAATAAAACATTACATTGTCTCAAATGTCAGCTCACAGATTGCTCACAAATTGTATGATAATGAAACAACATACTTTTAGAACAGAGATGTTTGGTGTTTACCAGCTTAACCATCTTCTCAAATTTAGCATCACGGTTTTGGAACTTTTTCAAATTATATGCCTTCTGATACAAAGCAAAAAGGATACTCTCTGTCATCTGTATAGTTTCCTGGACCAAAAAAAAAAAATGTTTAATGTGAAATGATTATGAGTAAATACTCTGACAAAGTCAGGATATGATCAAGGATATGATTACAAAATAATGGTCTTTGATATTTTATAAGTGTCAATACTATGAGAAAGATTGTGGGTTGTGTGCAAGTACAACATATAAGCCTTACTGAACCCTGAATTTCAAAATAAAAAAAACAATGATTGAAAGGATTTGAACATGAACTTTATATTTGGTAATAAGATAATTTAATTACAATGACAGAGAAAAAATGCTATTGTAGTTATGTAACAAAATATCCATTTTCTTTCATTAGGCTTTCATTTAAAAAATTTTTTTAAATATAATATATTGTCAAATTGGTTTCCATACACCACCCAGTGCTCTCCCCAACAAGTACTCTCCTCAGTGCCCATTACCCACTTTCCCCTCTCCCCCCCCCACCATCAACCCTCAATTTATTTTCTGTATTTAAGAATCTCTTATGGTTTGCCTCCCTCCATCTCTGTAACTTTTTTTTCCCCTTCCTCTCCCCCATCATCTTCTGTTAAGTTTCTCAAGATCCAGATATGTGTGAAAACATATGGTATCTGTCCTTCTCTGCCTGACTTATTTAGCTCAGCATTACACCTTCCAGTTCCATCCATGTTGCTGCAAATGGCAGTATTTCATTCTTTCTCATTGCCATGTAGTATTCCATTGTATAGCTAAACCATACCTTCTTGATCCATTCGTCAGTTGATGGACATGTAGGTTCTCTCCATAATGTGGCTATTGTTGGAAGTGCTGCTATAAACATTGGGGTACATGTCAGAGTGGCTAAAATGGAAATTATTCTTAAAAGGCACATGTGAGGAGGGATGTCTGGGTGGCTCAGTTGCTTAAGCATCTAACTCTTGATTTCAGCTTGGAGCATGATTTCACATCGTGAGATGGAGCCTTGGTCCTGTCATGCTCCATGCTGAGCTTAGAACCTACTTAAGAGTCTATCTCTCCCTCTGCTCCTCTCCCATTCACACTGTCTATCTGTGTGTCTCTCTCTCCCTTTCAAAAAAAAAGGGGGGCACACGATGAAGTAAGAAAGGTGAAATGTAATATCTGCAAGTTACAAAAAAACAATACACACATGTGTGCAAGAAAATTATATGTGTATA
Source organism: Hyaena hyaena (assembly GCF_003009895.1). NCBI lineage: Eukaryota > Metazoa > Chordata > Mammalia > Carnivora > Hyaenidae > Hyaena > Hyaena hyaena. The sequence continues at coordinate 13,671 of NW_024082727.1, read as the reverse complement.
GAAAGGGATGAAAATTAAATGTGGTAAAAGTTTATAATTGGTGAATCTAAGTTACTGACAGAAAGGTATTTGTCATCCTATTATGTTTTAAACACACATAATTTTATTACAAAATTATTTTAAAGAAACAACATTCTAAAAATGCAACATTCTAAAAATCCCAAAATTTTCTACTGATACTCATTCCTACAATTTTACGACACTGCCAGAGACGAGTCAAGAAATTACAAAAGCCATTATATATTCAGAAGTATTCAACATCAGAAATGCTAAAATCCAGCTGTATGTAGGAGCCCCTCAACAACCTACAACTTGCATTTTTAAAAATTTATTTTCTGTACAAAGAATCTTATGCGCTATATGAAAATCTGTACAGGTTTTATACTGAAGCTAATATTGAGCTGCACTCAAATTGACATTCTTAGCAAAACGCGCACACACAACACACCTGTCATTACAAGATAGCCGTTTTTAATCCATCTTCCTCTTCTTCCTCTTCATCCTTCTTCAAACCTGTTGGCCCACCAGGGCTCTTCTTTTCTGCTTTATGTTTGCCCTTGGCGAGGTATGAAGCCATAGTCATTCACGTTTCTCCTTTACCTTGGCTGCTCTCTGTTCACATGGTTGTTTATCTTGGGCTCACTGTTCAGACCACACTTCACCCACATATTTTGCAGTGTCCCCAGTAGATAAGCTAGCGGGTTCACTCTTTCTCTTTGGGGGAGGTTAAGAACAAACAGGAGGAAAGCAGTGGGAGGCCTTTTAGGAGCATTGGGATCTTTTTTTCCCTTTCCTTTCTTGTCACCTTTGGGAGGAGCATAATTTTTCATCTCCCTGTCACAGCAAGCTTTGTCACTGGTTGCCATATCTTCAAATTTCGATTTTCCTTTCGCAGACATGGTCTTCCATCTTTCTGCACATTTCTTGGGGAATCCGGCGACACTGATGGAAAAGTCTGGATGTTTCTTCCCCTGCTCTTCCTGGCAGGTCTGCACCAAGAAGGTATAGAGGGTCTCCTGGCCCGTGGTTGTCAGGTGTCTCCTTTACCCGTGGTGACAGCGTCTACTTAGTAGTAGCTTTTCCTCAGAGTCCCCAGAAGGGATGGGTTCAACAAACGCTCTTCCTTCCTGGGGTTCTGGTGTGACCCGTTTTTTTTTTAAATTGTCCTATTATTTAGAATATCTATATCAATAAAAACTCTTAAAAATGTAAATTTACATCAATGAAAAGAAAGTAAAAAAATGAGTGTGATTAAATGGTAAATGGGTGGTAAAGAACAGGCCAGTTTTTCCACACAAAAAGTGATCACGGGGGTGCCTGGGTGGCTCCATCGATTTCGAGTGGGACTCTAGACTTAAGCTCAGGTTATAATCTCATGGTTTGTGGGTTCGAGTCCCCGACTGGGCCTTGCACTGATAGCATGGAGTCTGCTTGGGATTCTCTCTCTCTCTGCCCCTCCCTGTCCAAAGAAAATTTAAATGAATGAATGAATGAGTAAGACCTGATGTTGTGAAATTGGCATAATTACTTATACATGTCTAATGTGTTTGGGTGGATCTATTTTTGTATATTCATAAATAAAAAATGCATTCACATAGTGTAAAACATGTAGAATGTCTTGTGATATGCAGTCACATGCCCTACCCCCATTTTTCCTCAGCAACCTATGCTTTAATATATATACTGATGTTCTAGATAGTAACTGTTATTATTTGTGACTTAGAGTAAAGGGTAGGAAAACAAGTACAAAACAAAATAAAATTTCTGGAGACAGAGTCATGAGAAATGGAATGGATTGCATGCATACTGATACCACATATACGACTACATAGTATAAAATCCATACCTATGGATTTTAAGGTGTGTGTATCTTAAATAAAAATAAATTAAGTAATTAAAATCTTTCTTAATTTTAAGGTGTGTGTATCTTAAATAAAAATAAATTAAGTAATTAAAATCTTTCTTAATGAAAATAAAAAGAAATGATCAATTGTAACTAGAAGGAAGGAAGATTTCTTTGTGGAAAAGGGGATACTTATGAGACAGATCACAACCTGGAATTAGCCACACCAGTGTTCTGGCAATCTCTGCGATTTTTGAATATGCTCCCAGTTAGTCAAACATGAAGTCAAGTTTTCAGGACTGGCCTCTTATGAGGTAGCTAATTAAATTATGAGAACTTTTCTGGTCAACTTAGCTTCCTATTGGATCAAAGCTTCAGTCCATGAGTGATGGTGAAGGCTTGTAGTCCTGTGAATCTTGTGCCTCTCTTATTCTTTTTGTGGGTTTCCACTTGGGTCCTACCCCTGATGGAAAAGGATTACTGATGTCAATGTCCAGGACACTCTACTGTTCTGTTTCTCAGTGCTGGCACCGTCCAACAGTTTGAATTCCTTTAATGTCCTACTTTAGTACAGAATTGAAGGCGATGACTCTGTATGCCCTACACATCATTCCCACAGCTTATCTCAGATTTGATTATTGCTAAATTTTAAAGTAGTAATGGAATCCAGAATTGTAACTTTCCAAAGAATATGCTCCCTTTTCTACTTTTTCTTGTAACTTCTGATGACTCTTTAATCACCACTGTTTACCATCTCTTCCTTTCTCTATTGCTATGTCCTCTACAAACAATACATGATGTAATTGGAATATTCATTACAGTAGGCATAATACATTGCATATATGAAGGTGTCTAACTAAATATCTGTATACACTTAAATCTATTTCATTTTAAGTGAATCCTCACATGTAATAGTAAGCATCCATACATATAAATTTATATAAATTTATATGCAAGTATATATTATATAAATTACATAAATGAATCATATATAACAATATTATATATCCATATTATATGTATTAACTATTATAATTAATAAGTATATGTATATATAATTACATTATAAATTGCATAATATAATGTTATATGTGATTAATAATATGATAAAATATTATACTTATAGTTCATATCATGTATATATATGTGTGTGTGTATGTATATATGTATACATGTATATACATATATATATATAATTAGGAGTTGCCACACGTGAATATGGGAGCTGAGATGTACCAAGGTTTTCAGTTACCAAGCTGGAAGATCAGGAAAGCTGATGGTGTGGATTCTGTCTGAGAGATCACAGACTAGAGATCCAACAAGAGAGAACCAGTGCTTTAGCCCAAATCCAAAGGCAGAACAGGACCGATTTCGCACTTCCACAGTCAGGCAGAGGGAGTCCCTTCTTAACCTGGCTTTTTTATTCTATTCAGGTCTTCAACTGATCACATGAGGATCACCCACATGGGGAAGGGCAATGTTCTCAACTCCATCTATTGACTCAAAATGTTAACCTCCTCCAGTAACAGCCTCACAGTCACATCCAAATGTTTGACCAAGTGTCTTGGCACACTGTGGCCCAGGTTGACCGATCAAGTTGACATATCAAATCAACCATCACAACACGTAATCAAATCCAATTCATCATGGTATTTGAAAATTCTCTAAGAATTTGCAGAATTTATTTACTTTTTGTTTATTATATATTAATACCTGTAGTAAATATAAATAATAACTAATAATATGTAACTATTAATTCTTAACAAATAATTTATTTAATTAAGCCTTTATTTAAAGAAAATCTTGATAAGTAGTTATCAAGGAAACTTGTAGAGAAGGAAATCGTCCATCTTTTTTTGATTATGTTCCAGGCTGGCTTAAGATATTTCATTTTAGGGGCGCCTGCATGGCTCAGTCGGTGGTGTCGAACTTCGCCTCAGGTCATGATCTCATGGCTTGTAAGTTAGAGCCCTGGCCCAAGAGCTGAGAGCCTGGAGCCTGTTCCTGATTCTGTGTCTCCCTCTATCTCTGGCCCTCCCCCACTCACATTCTGTCTCTCTCTCAAAAATACATAAACATTTTTTTAAAAAATGCTTCATTTTTCGTGACTGCAACCTGAAAAACTGTCTTCTGGAAGTGGGTAAGTGGTAGATCAGAAAGCATCTTCAATATAAAGTCATTAAAAGAGGAGACTAATAATCCGTTCCAAATAAGTTGTAACAACTGTAATGAGTCTGTACATTTTCCTTTACATTATTTCTTTATCCAAAAGATACATATTGCATCTTCAGATGTTTCTCTGAGTCCAGTTTTCTTTCCTACTTTATTGTAAGTTTCCACTAGATCCACCAAAGCACATTTTTATATTAAAATTAAAACAAATGAAGTCCCTTTTTAAATCAACATGCGGAACAACTCCGCAAACAGTTTACGGCCACCTTGGGAGTACTTTGCCACACGTAGATCGGCCACAGGGGATTTGCTTTCTTTCCTAAAACCATCAACTTCATTACTAAGCCACTGAGTCTGTACTTTTCTCTGAGCCCAAAGCTCATATTCTTTTTCTTTTTTCTCTTTTTCTTTTTTTGTGGCACTCTTATTGGCTTCCAAGAGGAGATGCAAGGAAGAAAGTCTTTTTTTTTTTTTTTTTTTTTGTTCTTGGGAACTCAGAGGTGCTTTTTCAGCATTCAACAATAGAAGAAGAAGAAAAAAAATAATCACAGCCAACTTTAAGTAGCAAATGATTGCAGGGAAAATTGCTGCATCAAATAGGACGGAACTAGATGCTTTCAGGCATGCCTCCTACAACTCCCCTTTTCAGGTACTGGAAAGGAAGAGATATATTGCTAACATTTGATTCTCTGTCATTATGTAATAGAGACATCCATCCAAGACAAGTGGGACTTTTTTTAGGATAAAATAAGTACAGATGTGGAAAACCTCCTTTTGTACCTACTCTGAATTAATGCAATGATCCCGTTCTTCTGAGTACTGTTCAAATACCATCAGTGTTGCAAATTTACGGATGTCTCTTCTCTTCTGAGAAGATCTAAGTAATGAAATCAAGAGTAAGTGAAGAGAGTATAGAAGGACTATAAAGGGGAAGATTTTCTCTCCTCTTGCACATGGGAAATATCCAGTAAATGTTAGCTGTTCTCAGTACTATATTAATATCTGTTACGGTTTGTCGTCTCCTAACCATGTGAGTATTTTGCCAAAAAATTCACCGTTTACCACAAGAGAGCAAAAGAGGATAATTTCTTCAAAACACAACATAGTGATGTGTTCAGTCTATTTTACTTCCTGTCTCATGATTGCTGCTGTTGCAACAAAGGCATGCAGCAGGAATATAATGTATGCCTCATCTCCAACCTCTACTTCCCAGGCCCTAAGGTCTAAGTCATAGAGGAATCTTGAATAGTTCAACTTAGCATTTACCCTGTTTTCAATATGGCAGCCTTTGTAGAAACACCAGGAAGAAGACGACCTTAGCATTACCCGCCAGACACTAGATCATCACATAACATACAAAAGTGGATTGTCATTCTTTGCTTGTATGAATGAATGAGTGTGATAAGCAAAATCTATGGTGACTCAATTACAGTGTGTTTAAGAGAAGAAAGGGAGAGGGGTGCTTGCGTGGTTCAGTCCATCAAGCCTCTGACTTTGACTCAGGTCATGATCTCGAGGTTCATGAGTTCCAGCTGGTCTCCAACTCTGGGGCTCTGTGCTGACAGCAAGGAGCCTGGAGCCAGCTTTGGATTCTCTGTCTCTGTTTCTCTGGCAGGAAGAGAATGTTTACTATTTTCCAGACCAAAAAACAAAAACAAAAACAAAAACAAAAAATGAATTCTTTATAAATTAAAAAAAAAAATGGAGAACCCAAAAATAATTTCTTAAATTTATGATCCATAGGTTTTTATCATCCTTTCCAAGGTAATGACATGAAAGATATTATTTCTAAAAAACTGTGCTGGAACATGGGATATCCGTTTACAAAATAAAGAATAAGTAAATAAGTGAATGAATAAATAAAGTGATATTCTCACCTCACATATAAAATAATAACTAAAAATATACTGTGGAGCCACATGCAAGAACTACAATTCTGAAACTACAAAGGGAGCACAGAATAAATAATTTTGAACTTGGATTGAGTAAGATTTCTTGGCCATGAGTTAAAAGCATAACCCATGAAAGAAAAAAAAAATTTTATAAACAGGACTTAATCAAAATTAAAAGTTTTCTTTTTTTGTTTATTTTTTAATTTACTTAATTAAATTCAAGTTAGTTAAGATATACTGTAGTATTGGTTTCCGGAGTAGAACCCAGTGATTCATCACTTACATATAACACCCAGTGCTCATTCCAAGTGCCTTCCTCGATGCCCATCACCCATCTAGCCCATCCCCGAACCGCCCTCCCCTCCAGCAACGCTATGTTTCTTCTCTGTATTTAAGAGCCTCTTATGGTTTGCCTCCGTCTCTGTTTTTATCTTATTTTCCCATCCATTCCCCTAAGTTCATCTGTTGTGTTTCTTAAATTCCACACATGAATGAAATCGTATGATATTTCTTTTTCTCTGACTGACTTATTTTTCTTAGCATAATACATTCTAGTTCCATCTGTGTTGTTGCAATTGGCAAGATTTCATTTTTGACCTCCAAGTAATATTTCATTGTGTGTGTGTATATATATATATATATATACATATATACACACCACATTTTCTTTACCTATTCATTAGTCAATGGACATTTGTGCTCTTTCCATAATTTGGCTGTTGTTGTTAGCACTGATATAAACATTGGCGTGCTTGTGCCCCTTTGTATTACTATTTTTGATACCTAGTGGTACAATTACTAGGGTTGGTAGAGTAGTTCTACTTTTAATTTTTTGAGGATCTTCCATACTGTTTTCCAGAGTGGCTTCACCAGTTTGTGTTCCCACCAACAATACAAAAGTTTTCCCCTTTCTCTGTATCCTCAACAACATCTATTGCTTCCTGAGTTGTTAATTTTAGTTATTCTGACAGATGTGAGGTGGTATCTCATCATGGATGTGATTTGTATTTTTCTAATGATTAGTCATGTTGAGTGTATTTTCATGTGTCTATTAGCCATCTGCATGTCTTATTTGGAAAAGTATCTATTCATGTCTTCTGACCCCTTTCTTTGTGAATTATTTGTTTCTTGGATGTTGAGTTTGACAAATTCTTTATAGATTTTGGACAGTATCCTTTTATCTGATATGTCATTTTCAAATATCTTCTCCCATTCTGTCAGTTGTGTTTTAGTTTTATTGATTATTTCTTTCACTGTGCAAAAGCTTTTATCTTAATGAGATCCCAATAGTTAATTTTTGCTTTTATTTCCCTTGCCTCTGGAGAAATGTCTAGTAAGAAGTTGCTGTGGCTGAGGGCAAAGAGGTTGCTGCCAGTGTTCTGTTCCAGGGTTTTGATTATTTCCTGTCTCACATTTAGATCTATCATCCATTTTGAATTTATTTTTGTGTATGGTGCATGAAAATGGTCCAGTTTCATTCTTCTGCATGTCGCTGTCCAGTTTTCCCAACACCATTTGCTGAAGGAACTGTGTTTTTTTCCATTGGATACTTATTCCTGCTTTGTTGAAGATTAGTTGACCATACACTTTTGGGTCCATTTCTGAGTTCTCCATTTTGTTCCTTTGACTTAATACATCTGCTTTTGTGCCAGTGCTATGCTTTTTAGATGATTACAGCTTTGTAATAGAGCTTGAAACTCTGAATTGGTATACCTCCAGCTTTGGTTTCTTTTTCAACATTACGTTTGCTATTCCCAGTCTTTTATGCTGCATACAAATTTTAGAATTGTTTGTTCTAGTTCTGTGAAGAATGCTGGTGTTAACTTTATAAGAATTGCACTGAGTGTGTGAATTGCTTTGGGTAGTATCAACATTTTAACAATATTTGTTTTTTCAATCCACAAGCATGGAATGTTTTTCCATTTCTTTGTGTCCTCTTCAATTGCTTTCATAAGCTTTCTATAGTTTTCTAAAGGAGCTATAGTTATATATGTATTATATCTCTTTCATAAGTTTTCTATAATTTTGAAAAGGAGCAGAAAATAAAGCTGAAAACCAGAAGAATGGAAATAATAAAGATTAGAGCAGAAATAAATGATATAGAAACAAACAAACAAACAAAAAATGATGGAACAGACCAATGACACTAGATGCTGGTTCTCTAAACAAAATTGATAATCTCCTAGCCAAACTTAACAAAAATAAAAGAGAGAGGATGCAACTAAATAAAATAACGAATGAAAGAGGAGGGAACACAACCAACACCAAAAAAGTAGAAATAATTATAGAACAATAATGTGAAAAATTATATGCCAACAAACAGGGCTACCTGGAAGAAATGGACAACTTCCTAGAAACTTACGCACTACCAAAACTGAAACAGGAAGAAATAGAAAATGTGAACAGGCTCATAACCAATAAAGAAATTAAATCAGTAATCAGAAATTTTCCAACAAACAAGAGTCCTGGCTTTGCAGGGGAATTCTACCAGACATTTAAAAAAGAGTTAATACCTATTCTCAAACTGTGCCAAAAATATAGAAATGGAAGGAAAGCTTCCAAACTCATTCTATGAAGCTAGCACTACATTGATTCCAAAATCAAAGACCCCACTAAAAAGGAGAATTACAGGCCAATATCCCTGATGAGCCTGGATTCAAAAATTCTCAGCAAGATACTAGAAAATAAAATTCTACAGTATATTAAAAGTATTCTTCATCATAATCAAGTGGGATTTATTCCTGGGCTGCAGTTCTGGTTCAATATTCACAAATCAATCAATGTGATGCACCACATTAATAAAAGAAAGGATAAGAACTATATGATCCTTTCAGTAAATGCAGAAGAAGCATTTGACAAAATACAGCATCCTTTCTTCATAAAATCTCTCAAGAAAATACAAATTGGGGCACCTGGGTGGCTCAGTTGGTTAAGTTGGTTAAGCTGGCTCAGGTCATGACCTCATGGTTCATGAGTTTGAGCCCTACGTTGGGGCTAGGAGCCTGGAGCCTGCTTCCGATTCTGTGTCTCCCCCTCTCTCTGCCCCTCCCAGCTCATGCTCTGTCTCTCTCTAAAATAAATAAACATTAAAAATTAAAAAAAAACTAGGGATAGAAGGAATATAACTCAACATCATAAAAGCCATATATGAAAGACCCACAGCTAACATTACACTCAGTGGGAAAAACTGACAACTTGCCCCTTATAGGAAGGAACCCTGCAGGGATGTCCACTCTCACCACTGTTGTTCACAATAGTACAGGAAGTTAAGCCTCAGCAATCAGAAAACAAAAAGAAATAAAACGCATAAAAATTGGCAAGGAAGAAGTCAATCTTTCACTCTTAGCAGATGACATGATGTGCTGTCAGAGACCAGCTCCGGCCAGGGTCCAGGGGTCCCTGAAGGATGGACGCTGTCAGCGAGGGAGGGAGGAGAGAGGCCCAAGAGTCTTTCTGGTCACCAGGCAGGCATCTCCACTCTGACTGGGGCTCAACTTTATTTTATAATTAAGTGTTTGAGGGATGGCACAGAAGTGGCATTTGCCTTAGACAATGGTTTCTGATAACAGACTTCTTTGATATGTAAGAATTTCCCAGAACATAGATTTGTAGAAGACTCCTGCATAATCTTTATCAATAGTGATTGAGGTAGGTGATTTAGATGCTTGTCCTATGGGGAAGAAGGTATCTTTAGCATACAAGACAAAGTTTTTAGTATAAATAGGGTGAAAAGTTACTTCTTTGTGAGCAGGGGTCAAACAGGTCTTTCAGGAAACACCTCTGCTCCCATAATAACAAAAGAAGAAGTTCCTCAATAGGTTCCTTCACAGGGTGCAATCAGCATATTCAAGGCCACAATAAGTCACTCACAAATGTTCCAAGCAGAAGCATTGGGTGGGGGCAGATACCTGTCCTTAACTCTAAATTAGGCTTAATTCAGCAAAGTCACAGTATATAAAATTGACATACAGAAATTGGTTGCATTTCTATACACCAATAATAAAGCAGCAGAAAGAGAAATCAAGAAATCAATTCCATCTATAATTTCACCAAAAAAACATAAGAAACATTGGAATAAACACAACCAAAAAGGTAGACTAGTTTTCTATTCAAAGATAGCATTAAAATATAAAACCAAGCCACAGATTGGAGAGAAATATTTACAACACACATTCTAGTAAATAGGTTTTTTTACAGCAAGTATACAGAACACTTAAAACTCAATGTTAAGCAGCATAATAGCTCAATCAAAAATAGACAAAGCTTTGAGTATATAGATCACTAAGGAAGACATGTAAATGTTTAATAAACATATAAAAAGCTTAATATAATTAATTAGCAGAAAAATACAGATAAAAATCAAAATCGGGCACCACTACATTCCCACTGGAATGGCTATAATCAAAAAAGACAGTAACAACAAATGTTGGCTTGCATTATTTATTTGCAGTAGGCAAAGATTTCTTAAAAAGCATGCAAAAAGCATAAACCTGGCCATGCAAGAAAAAATATGGTGAACTGGACTTTACCAAAAATAAAAACTTTAGCTCATTAGAAAATATTATTAAGAAAACAGGCAAGCCTCATGGGAAAAATTTATAGACAACATTTACAACTGAAAAAAAAGACAACTCAATAACAATGGAGAAATTCTGGAAAATATACTTTACTTGAAAATTGCAAATTTTCCAAAGTAAAAAACATCGGTTCGCATTCCATCATTAGTTAATGTACAATAAAACAGCCCACACTAAGACGTCTAAAATCCAGAAGACTGGCAATGCTAATTTTCTGAGATAATATAAAGTAACTAGAGTCCACAGAAATTGCTGGTGGGTGCAAGATATGGTGAAACTATTTTGAAGGATTTAAGAAACAAAACAATTGAACATGGGGTGAAAATTGAAATTCAAGTTTTCAAAAAAGACAAGAGAGATAGATATATTTGTGTGTATATGCAGGTGTGTGTGTGCACGTTTGTGTATAGGTATGTGTATTTAATTTAACTAGATGATTCTCTAATTTATGTGAACACTCAAAGACCTATAAATGGACAAGATAAATTGTGAACTTATGCCTTAACATATACAAAGTATAATTTTTAAGCTATAGTACTTAAGAAAGTAACATACTGGCACAAAAGTAGACACAAAATACTGATGACACATAACAGGGGATCCAGAAAGAAAACACAGAATTTTAACGCTGTAGATAAAGGTGAAAAGATGGACATTTAAATGAATCATGCTTGAAAACTGACACCCATATTTAAAAATAAAATAATTTTTCAAATGAATCTAGCTGGGTTATAGATATACATATTAAAGTCTAATTTGAACAATGATAGAAGAAAAATTCCATTGAACTAAAAGATAATCAGCATAATGATGGAATATATTTGCAAAATAATAACCAATGAGGAATAATACCAAGATAAGTAACAGAATCCCTATGAAGTGTTCAGAATTGCTACACAAATCCAAAGAAGAGTAAGTACATAAAACAAAATGGAAAAACATCATCACAGAGGAGCAAACATTAATGGTTCATAAAGATAAAGAAAAATGTTTGACTCTAGTAACATGGATGAATCCCCAAAATCGTTATGTTGATCAAACCATTTAAGTTACATGAACATATGGGGCACCTGGGTGGCCCAGTGGGTTGGGTGTCCCACTTCAGCTCAGGCCATGATCTCATGCTCTGTGAGTTTGAGCCCTGCATCAGGCTCTCTGTTAAGAGCTCAGTGCCAGGAGCCTTCTTCAGATTCTGTGAATCTGCCCCTCTCTGCCCTTCCCCCACCCGTGCTCTGTCTCCCTTGCTCTCAAAAATAAATGAAACATTAAAAGAACTTACATGGACATACATACAGTATTGTTCCATTTATAGAAAATTAATAAATAGTTTAAGTAAACTGGAAATAATTTAAGGACACACACACACACACACGTGATTTGATAAATGAAAATTCATCGGTGCACTGGGGATTAGATGTCAATAAGGAGGAATCCAGAGAACTGGGTTGCCATACTTCATTTTCCAGTCAGCTTTTATTTATGCTTCTTGCATACAAAACCTATTTTATAAAAATAGGTAAACAAAATACTATCATACGGATTCCAAGTTTAACATTAGCAAATGTATAAATAAAAAAAAAGAAATCCACATTGATTTCTTATGCTGAAAAGTCATCACTAAAACCCAATAAGTCTCACACACACACACACACACACACACACAACAAACAAAACTTGACTTAAGATTAAAATATAAGAAAAATGCACAAAAAGGCAAGCCTATTTCATGAAGTTCAACACTGATGATTTCACTACGTTAGTTACACCATAAAATCTATTTCACTTAAAAATTTAGAATAAAAATGTATGAAAATTAATTAAATAAAAATGTGGGAGAAAGTTAAGATAGGTATTAAGAGAATGACAGCTGAATTAAATTAGGAGACTGACAAAGAAATGGACTATACATATTTATAAAAAGTATAAATCTCGATAGCAGAATATCTCAAAGTAAAAAGTAATATTTGATAACACATAGCTCTATAATTTTTGTAGTGTCACTCACATAATCAGCTCAATTAAAAAATATTTTTAATATGAATGGGAACTTGGAGCACCTGGGTGGCTTAGTCAGTGAAGCATCCAACTTTCGCTTAGGTCATGATCTCGCGGTTCGTGGGTTCGAGCCCCGCGTCGGGCTCTGTGCTGACTGCCAGCTCAGAGCCTGGAGGCTGTTTCAGTCTGTGACTCCCTCTCTCTCTGACCCTCCCCTGCTCACGCTGTCTCTCTCTCTCTCTCCTAGAAATAAATAAAAAGTATTTTAAAAAAATATGAATGGGAATTTTATAGGAAACACATTTAAATGGCAAAAGCATGTGAAGATATGCTTGCACCAACAAATAGTCATTTGTATTAATTTTTACAACCTCTCATCTCAATATAAATACTATGGTTTCTCTTAATTTTTTGTATCATATTTAAAATTTTAGAAGAGTCAAAAATCAGACTACGAGTTAGAAAAACTAGCAAAATTATGTTTTGATTCTAGAAGTTTAACTGTTTTACCCCTTAACCCTTAACCACTTCCTAAGTAACCCTAACATGGTCAAACTTCAGTGGATTTAGCATTACTCTATTTCTGCCATTACTTATCTTCTTTTGAAAGTGTTAATCAAGAAGAGGTTGTAAAACAACCAAAACATTTTATTTGTACTCATCGGAGTTCAATTCGGGAGAAACAGAGCTGATGGGAATAAAAGTGTGCTCTGAATTGCAGTGGGGAGTAAAGGCTTATAAAGGCAAAAACCACGAGGTTACCTAACTTGTTTTGAAAGAATTAGGATCAGTGATAGCACACTTTAAATTGGCTATCTAATACATGCTTGACTATTTAGCTAATAGGTATCACTTTCCTTCTATTTTAGCCCAAAGTAGAGAGATGTGTTGCAGGAGATCCATTGGCAACATAGAAAGTCAAAAGCTCACAATGTTCTAAGATATAAAAAACAGAAGGGGGGGGGAGAGGGCAAGATGGCGGAGAAGTAAGGAGCTCCGTACTTGCACTCGCGCCCATACATCACACAGAAAAGATCTGAAGGCATTGGAAGCCTTACAAAACCTGAGAGATTGGGAGAAAAAAGACGCAGAATCCACTGAGAGAGCCTTCTAACGTGAGTGCGAACCGGGGAAGATAAAATCGGGCCGGGATCGGAGACTCCAGGGTGGGAGGCGATCCCCCTCTACCCTC